>NC_142877.1:74760000-75061250 GCF_051225735.1 Oryctolagus cuniculus | reverse complement strand
TCACTCTTGCTATGAACTGCACTGTGTCACCCCCCAACCACCAAATTCATATGTTGAAGTCTTAAGCCAAAGATCATGGCATGTGGAGATGCCGTCTTGAGAGGTAACTGTATGTAGATGAGGTCATAAGAGCAGGCCCTCATAATGAGATTAAGACCCTTATCAGAAGAGATACAGAGAACTCTCTTTTTCTCATCAACATGTTAGAAACTGCTAGAAGGCTGGAGTCTGCTATCCAGGAAGGCAGCCTACACAAGAAGCCATCCATGCTGGCACCCTGATCTGGGATTTTCAGACTCTAGAGCTATGAAAATACAACTTTCTGTTGTTTAAGCCACCAAGGCTCCGGTATTTTGTTAAGGCAGGTCAAACAAATCAGACAATGCCACTGCTTCTCAAAATGAAACGATTTCTTTTAGTGGCCAGCCACAAAGATCCTTCTGCATCTGGCACCATGGCCTAGATGTCATGCCTAATCTGTCCCAAGGCACACTGGTCTCCTTGCTATTTCTCTAAGAAGTCAGCCATCCTCTTCTGCAGGGTTCCTTCACTCATTCAGAAAGGAAAATAAAAGGAAAAATTATGATGAAAGCCATATCAAAAGAGCTTTCAAAATAGATTGGGAGGCCATTAGGGGAACAGGACTTATGACACACAATTCAAGCTGCTGCCTAAAAACATGAATTTTGGTTACCTTCATCCTTCAAATGCAGGCACCAGAAACAGATAATTACATTGTGTTAGAGACTCAAGATGCTTATCAAGAGATTACCGATTCTTGTTTTATGTGCACTTTTAATGAGTATATACATTCTTTTATCTCCTATTTGTTACATGGCCCCTGTCTCACAGTTCTGGTTCTCCATTCCATCAGAAATTTCTCTACAAAAGGATTTGTATCGCTTTGGAATAAAACAACCCTACTTGATCATATGAGCTCCTACCTTCCCTGCCTTCTTTGGAACACAAATTTTGAGTTAACTGGGTCTGTGTTTCTTGAAATGATGACATTTTTCTCTCTTACAAGTGTCTGACTTTGATCAACACACTCAAGGGCCTCCATTTTGCAAGGCATTCTCTAACCATGCAACCTGTTTGAAACTGCAAACCCCTCCCCACCATCACCATTTCTAACACTTTCTTTTTTTTTTCCATAACAGTTAACACTTTCTCACTATAATCATGCATGCATATTTGTCTGCCTTTCTCATTCGTTAATATTTAACTCCATGAAGACAGGGATTGCTGTCTCTTGTCAACTGTGGTTTTTCCAGTACCTAGTAGAACAGTCTCTAGTAAATAGATATTCAATTAATGTTTGTCAAACCCATGAATAAATGTTGTTCTCATCCCAAAGAGGACAACAGGGAAAAGAGCTGACAGACAAGGAGCCACTTATTTCACCTTCAGAATACAAAACCCACACAGGTACAAAGCACAGTTTCTTATATAGCATCACCATGATATTACTCCAATAATAAACCAAAAGTACATTCCTTCTTCCAGGAACAAACTTCTACCAACAACTCCCTTTTATATGGATTCTTTACAAGAAAGTAGTTGCAACAGGAGCTAAGTCAATTTTTCATCCCTTCCATTCGCATTTACTAAAAAGGAGTTTCCTGGGCTGCTGATAAGGTATATCATCATTATTTCCTTGTTTATTCTGCTAAAAATAAGTTGTGTTCTATTTGATTTATAAAACAGCTAAAACTCAGCTTTCTTCCTCCCCATGTGGTAGAAATCATTAAAACAGGAAGAAATTGAGGCTTACTCATTCATTGAACAAAAACTTATGGGGTGTCTACCGTGAAATAACAGTTGTAGGAGGCCATTGTTTATGACTAAGCTTCTGCACTGGGCCCTAACAGACCAGACTAAAAATCAAAACAGAGTCACCCATGTTAAAGTTCCAGGTCACCAACCTGAAATTAAATGCATTGATATCCTGAGAAACCAGGAAAATAACAGCCAAATTCCCCAGACAAGCCAACTGGCTTTGTGATGAAGTTCCTTCTGCTTTAATCCTCATATCCTGTAATCCTTTCATTCTTAAAAAATAACCTGAAACAAACCAATCAGCTTGTCCTGCCTCCCTCCACCCCCTCTGCTTTATAAGGAAAACAACTCTGAAATGACTAATCTGCTGTTTCTTTGTTTCAGCTTTTTTCAGCCCTTCTCTCTCTAAAACCAACCTGCTCAGCTGAGCCCATCTGAACACTTATTCTATCACATGGAATAAAGTAGTGCCCAATTCTTGAACTGAAAATACAGACAAGCATTGGGGACTGTGGCGTAGCAGGCTAAGCCTCTGCCTGCAGCGCCAGCTTCCTATATGGGCTCATGTTCCTGTCCCTTTTACTCCTCTTCTCATGCAGCTCTCTGCTAATGGCCTGGGAAAGCAGTGGAGGATGGCCCAGGTGCTTTGACCTCTGCACCCACATGGGAGACCTGGATGAAGCTCCCGGCTCCAGATTGAACCAGCTCTGGCCATTGCAACCATCTGAGGAGTGAATCAGCAGGTGAAAGACCTGTGTTTGTGTGTGTGTGTGTGTGTGTGTGTAACTCTACCTCTCAAATAAACAAATAAATCTTTAAGAAAGTCTTTTATTTTGTCCTTTGACACAGTATCTTGGCCCGTACAGAGTTCTAGGCCGAGGAAATTAAATCAGTCAACAGACAAAAACCTTTGCTCCGGTAGAGCTGCTATTTGCAGAGGAAGGGGTAAGATACAATTATTAAAGAAAATGAATAATACATAAACAAAATATACGCTATGAGCTGTAACAAAAAGTGCTGTGGAAAACCAAGTCAGGGAAGAGAGATGGAAAGTGATAAGCATGGCTACAATTTAAATGGTGGGCATGGTGGGTGGGTGGGGGTGCTATCAGCGAATCCCTGACTGAAGAAGGTGCTGTCTGACATGCAAGTATCTCAAGGAAAGGTATTTCAGGCTAGGAAAGAACATGAACAACCATGTTTGATGTGTTAAAGAAACAGCAAGGAAGGCAGTGCAGCTGAAATAGTGAACAGAAAAGAGGTGAATGGTGGCAGTGAGGGCCCAGACATGACAGGTTCTTGTAAGACATACAGCCCAGAAAAAAATCAAAATTCAAAACTCAAAGTACAGCTACTACTAAAGGTGCATCACTTTTGCAACATCATAAAGTTGAAAAATCCAAAATGAATCATTGTTAAGTTGGGTACTGTATATAAAATCAAGTATCTTATGTTCATATCACTTTAAACTTATAAAGTTTCATATAGATTGAACTCTGGATCCAAGAGAGAGAGTACACTGGCTGGAATGAGAGTTGTGACAAGGGAATTAGTAAATAGTGATAAGATTCTGGATATATTTAAAATGTTAAGCCATACGGATCTGTTGATAGTTAAGATGTATCACAAAAGATCAAAAAAAAGTATAAGTCCAAGAATTTCTACCTTAATTACTTTTAAAGGAATGAAGTGGCCCTTTCTGGAGATAAGAAAGACAAAAGCAGTGTTTTAAAATCTAGAGCTCAGGGGCTGACACCGTGGCTCACTTGGTTAATCATCCGCCTGTGGCACCAGCATCCCATATGGGCGCTGGGTTCTAGTCCCGATTGCTCCTCTTCCAGTTCAGCTCTCTGCTGTGGCCTGGGAAGGCAATGGAGGATGGCCCAAGTGCTTGGGCCCTGCACCCACATGGGAGACCAGGAGGAAGCACCTGGCTCCTGGCTTCGGATCAGTGTAGCTCCAGCTGTAGCAGTCAATTGGGGGGTGAACCAACGGAAGGAAAACTTTCTTACTCTATCTGTCGAATGCATAAAAAAAAAATCTGCAGCTCAAATTTGAACACGTTAATTTGATATTCTCACTAGTTTTCCAAATGCAGGTGTCAGCAGAATGTAGATGTGGGGTTAAGGGAGAAAGAACCAAACTGCAGATAGAAATTTAGGAATCAGAACCATCTGCCCAAAAGGCTGGATGATGAAGTTACCGCCAATTTAAGTAACAAAGAGAAGAGGTCCCAAAACTCAAGTACTAAGCAGCTAGAAAGGCGAAAAGGAAAAGAAAGAAACTAATAAGAAAAGAGAAAAGGGAGGGAAGGGGAAGAAAGTAAAAAGGGAAAGGAAGAGAGTAAAGAGAAAGAAAGAAAAATATTTGGAAGGGCCAATGTGCAAGATGGGAACAAACAGGACAGGGAGTTGCCCTGCTAGAGAAGGGAAATGTGTGTTTTAGGGCTCAAGAACAAGTGTGTCAGATATTGATGACACAAGAAGACTGACCACTGGGTTTTACCATGGGGAGGCATTATTGAAAGAGAAGTAGTGCACATTCAAGAAAGGAGGGAAAGAGAAATTTCAGCCAGTGTACTTCGACACCCCTTCAAGCAGTTCAGCTATAAAAGAAAGGAGAGAAATGGTTCAGAAGCTGGAGGGAGCAAGCACAGAGGTGCTTTCGACAAATAGCACCAGATTCTTCATTCTGATAGGGTACATTCCAAAAAAGAGGAGAAATTAGAGATTCAGGATGAATTCCTGGCGGTGTGTCCTTGAGCAGGTGAGAGAAGTGGGATGCAGAATGCAGGAGGAGGAGTTGTCTGATGCTTGAGCAACACCAGCTGACCTGCAGTATTAGGAAAGGAAGAGTATACGCCACGAGGCTCACGCGCTGAGGAATATGAAAATGTAGGAAATAGTTATTTCCTTGCTTACAGGCATAGCTACGAGGGCCAAAAACCTCCGTTAGAATATGTAAAACAATGCTTTGGAGGCCTCATTATAAGTAAAAACTGCTAAGTTAAAGCCCTGATTGACTATGTAGGGATGTGCCTAGGAGTAAATCCAAAGTTGCAATGGTCTGGAACTCTTAAAACTAAACAACTGGACAGGAACAAAGTAGGCAAAGTGAACACATAATAATACTCTCAAGCTAGTGAAACCATAAAACTTTTCGACTGGATTTTCAGACTTTAGTGGAAAATGCACCACTTACAACCAATACTGAATGCCATATACCTAGTAACTATTCCATAAATGCTAGTTTAAGTAAATTCAATTCTATATTTTTTTGGTTAAATTCCCCAGTGTATTCACTGTGGTTTCCTTATTTATAGCGGTAACAATCTCATGAATCATTCTCACTAAAATCATAGTTTTCATTTTTCTTTACTCTTCTGTTCCTTTCTTTCTTTGCATTAATGGCTAAATGGCATAAACAGAGTATCATGTATATTTTATTGGTATGGTCTTTGAAGCACTGCACATAATAGCTGCAAAATAGCTTACAAAGAACAGTTAAATGGCAATATTACATAATAATTAACAAGGAAACAAAATGCCTTGTTAAATTTTGTTAAATAATTATCAAATATTAAAATAACTGTAAATTTTAATAGAAGTTAACATTAGTTTAGCACAAATGGTTGTCAGGGTGAGAGTTAGAAATGCATAAAATATTTCCCATTGGAAAAAATGATAATGTTTCTTTTGGTTTATGAGAAAATCACATTATGAAGATTTTCAGAAATAATTGTCTTCATAAAATAGGGAGACAGGGCCGGCACTGTGGCACAGCGGGTTAATGCCCTGGCCTGAAGCTCCTGCATCCCAAATGGACACCAGTTCAAGGATTGGCTGCTCCACTTCCGATCCAGCTCTCTGCTATGGCCTGGGAAAGCAGTAGAAGATGGCTCAAGATCTTGGGCCCCTGCATCCACATGGATGATCCAGAAGAAGCTCCTGGCTCCCAGCTTCAGATTGGCACAGTTCTAGCCATTAGGCCAACTGGGGAGTGAACCAGCAGATGGAAGACCTCTCTCTCTCTCTGCCTCTCCTTCTCTCTCTGTGTAACTCTTTCAAATAAATAAATAAATCTTAAAAAAAAAATAAAAACAACAAACCAAGCCACAAGTTAGTAAAAGGAAAGAAATAATAAAAAAAAATAAAATAAAATAAGAAGACACAATATTTGATTCCAAAGAGGGGGGAAAGAATATCCACTTACAGGAATTCACAGTAAACTAGAAGGAAAAGCTCTGCCTCAACTAATTCCCAAAGGAGGCACGAACAACATTAAGCCAAAGGGAGATCTTTAGGTTGATTTTCGTCAAGAAAGCATACCATTAAATAGCTCCACTGTTATGTCAAATATTTTCAGGAGTTCTGGTTGAAGGAGTATTTTGGAAAGGAATTATACAGAACTATACCTATTTCAATGGTTACTAGAGATTTTATCTTAGTATTACTTGAAGCCATTGACAAAATATATGAGGGAGTCTTCAAAAAGTTCATGGGAAATACACATTATAGAAAAACTATACACAGACTCCCAAACATTTTGCACCAAAATAAACTTTAAGTTCCATTTTCAATGAACTTCTAAAATTTTTTAATGTTACTTTTTTCACTACTTTTTAACAGATTCAGTGTGGTTTATAGACATAATTCTAAAACATAATAATTCCTTCCTCTCTCCCTCCCACCCTCCTTGTGGGGAGCAACTGAGACTAGACTAAGTTACTGGAATTAAGACTTATTCTATGCATCTGCTCTCCCACAATATGGCGCTGGGGAGGAGTAAAACTTCTACGCAGCTGCCTCTCGCCAATTTGACTGATGAGCTGCAGGAGCTGATCCTGCTCCTGATTGGAGGAGAGCAGTGTACTTGGCGTGTGGGTAGCAGAGTTGGGATTGGTGGAAGAGGACTATAAAGGAGGAGAGAGACAACATGCACCAGGAACATCTATCTGAAGGAACACCTGAGCAGCCCCCGAGAGAGCCGGCTGGCGGTGTGCCGCTCCCCCACAGAAGTGGGGAAAGTGGCAGGGGGAACTGCCCTTCCACGGAGGTGGAGGGGTCGGCAGCCAACCTGGGAAGGACCAGCAGCAAACCCAGGAAGGGCCGAGCAGACAAAAGAACAGCGCAGGGTCCTGTGTCGTTCCTCCGTGAATGGGGGAGCGACACTCCTTCCATTCTTTTTTTTTTTTTTTTAGTTTTGAGATAATAGATTTTAAATTTACACTACAGTAAAAAGGCTTAATACTTCACTGAACATGAAATTTAACAAGCAAAAGCACAAAAAGGGGGCCAGCATTGTGGCCTGGTAGGCTAAGCCTCCGCCTTCAGTGCCAGCATCCCATATGGGCGTTGATTCATATCCCAGTTGCTCCTCTTCTGATCCAGCTCTCTACCTATGACCTGGAGAAGCAGTGGAAGATGACCCAAGTTCTTGGTCTCCTGCCCCTGCATGGAAGACCCAGGAGAAGCTCCTGGCTCCTGGCTTTGGATTGGCTCAGCTCCTGCAGTTGTGGCCATCTGAACAGTAAACCAGAGGAAGACCTTTCTCTCTGTCTCTCCCTCTCTCTGTAATTCTACCTCTAAAATAAATAAATAAAATCTTAAAAAAAGGCAAAAAGACCCTGAGTTTAGTGAGAATATAGACAATGGCTATAAACAACAACTGAATGGAAAAATGACCATTTCAACCACATACAGTAAGTTTTAAAGTAACCACAGATCACTAAAAGTGTAATAGTATACTACTCTTAACAATTCATTTGACAAAGGTATAAAACAAAGGTTTACAAAAACTATATTTGTAGCAATACTGATATGCAGACATCTCCCTATTTTTTGTTTGTTTTTTTTTTTTTTTTAATTTTAGCTCTCATATATAAGGGAGATAATGTGGCATTTGTCTTTCTGGGTCTGGCTTATTTCACTCAACATGATGTCCATGAACTTTTTAAAAGTTCCCTTATGCATAGGTTATATTTTCATGGTCAAAGGCAAGGCAAGAAAAGTCATATTTAAAAAACATTAACTCTCAAATAATTCAACTATGAAATGCACAATTAAGATGGAAGGAATATTATATAATTGCTACCAAATTTGAAAACAACAAATATATTCACTAACTAAAGAAAAAACATAACCACTAAAGGTAAAATGTTTAGTAATCAACACCAATATTTTATGAAAAGCTTTACTACTTGTAAATGGCAACTCATCATCATCATCATCACCACTACTATCACAACAAAAAAAATGGTTGTGCCTATAACAGCTTAAACAAAAGCCGATCATTCAAGCTAGCCTCTCCTCCTCATGAACTTCAGTAGTGAGATTTATTGTGCAGCTTATCTACTCCATTACAGAAACCATCTCCCCCCGACCATCAATTTGAAACACAGAGCACAAGGTATCAATGGGCTGCACAATTCTCAACATGACCTCTTCTTCCTTTCTTCTCTACCTCCAATTAAATTCTTTTCTCTTTGTCAGGACATAAGTAAATACAGACTTCTCTTTATGTGCACTTCATGCCTGCAGCATTGTATAATCACCCTACACTCTGAACTGAACATGGCACTAAATATTTACCCTGCAAAATTTTAGTGTTTGATTATATTCTATATTATGTGAGTCTCTAGTTCATTCATTCCTGTAAAATTGCATTCTCTCCTCAACAAAACCACAATCTCCTTGAGGGCAGAAATTTTTGTTATAAACACCTGTGCTACCTCTACAATCACAGCAACGTGCCAGGCAGGTAATGAATTCTTCATAAAAACACAGTGTCTTGAAAAGAAGCAATCAAGCAAACTCTTTTGCAAAACATTGATTTACAAATTACAGAGTAAGAGCAAAAGGAAACTGAACACTATCTGCCATAATTAACTAAATCTAAATAGGGTAACAAAATATTTATCATTTTATCTGCCATCTAATTAATTTATAAAAACATCTACAATGAAAACATATTTGCCATACTGAGATATATCTTCTGGTTGGTGAAATCAGGAGTTACAAGTTATGCATGTCATCATTTTAATTTTCCAAATTTTCTACAAGACCATGTATTATTTTTAACATCAGTAAGAAATTAACAAAAATAACTATTATATTATTCCTGTAGCAATCATATTTTCTAGTTTATTAAATAACCTATATTTGTAATCTCTGAAGTCACAAAAATCTCTGGAATTATCTTTAGCAGAACCCCAAGACTCTGGAGCCAGATAGCTTGGGCTTTGAAATTCAAACCCACTAATTCCTGCTGTGTGATCTGGGCACACTGCTTTGTGCTGAGTGCCTAAATTTTCTCACCTGGAAAATGAGAAAATAACAGGTACCACATCAAAAGGCCATGATGAAGATTAAATGGGTTAGTATGTACAAAGCCCTTAATGGTGGTTCACATTTGGTAAATACAAACAGTCATCATTGTTACTGCTGTTGTCAATATGCTTTTAGGATAAGAGGAAAGACAACTAATTCTTTAAATGTCTACCACAACTTTCTATTCAACTAATACTCCTCACCTATGACAGTTCTCCTGAAAACAGGACACAGATACAGAAAGGTTTGGTATGTTATATCAAGGAGACTCTATAGGTATCATTACAACACCAAGAAATAGAAAAAGTTCTGCAAAGCCCATACAAATAGTTTTAATTAGCTAATTTGGAGATTTAAAAGCAAATCTTCATAGAGTTTACACTGGTTGCCTATTTTATCTTAATGATAAAGGAATATCTTTGTGTAATGAGAACAAATTATTATCCTAACAGCAAGCATCAGAATACTCTTAGGGAACTATCCTGATAAACTGCTTATGATGGAAACTCAAATCCTTAGAGATGAGCTGGTATGAGATGAGGTAACAATAAAATTAAACCACTCAGCCCTAGAAATGAACAGGAACTGAGGAAGACAGAAGAGAAACAAAATTTCAGAACTTAAGTCAGGACAGAAAAAAGATTTTTTGAAAAAAGAATCCAACATTAGATTCTAAGATTGTATTTTTTTTTGCAATTAACAGCCTGACATCCACATTTTGTTGATTTTTAATATAGAAGACAGACTTCAAGTAGCTTATAGATACATTCTTTTTTTTTCATTTTCAATTATCTTTATATACAGAAGATCGATTTAGTACATATTAAGTAAAGATTTCATCAGCTTGCACCCACACAGAAACACAAAGTGTAAAATACTGTTTCAGTACTAGTAATAGCATTACTTCACATTGGACAACACATTAAGGACAGATCCCACATGAGAAGTAAGTACACAGTGACTCCTGTTGTTGACTTAACAAGTTGACACTCTTGTTTATGGCATCAGTAATCTCCCTAGGCTCTAGTCATGAGCTGCCAAGGCTACGGAAGCCTTTTGAGTTCACCGACTTCGATCTTATTCCGACAGGGTCATAGTCAAAGTGGAAGTTCTCTCCTCCCTTCAGAGAAAGGTACATCCTTCTTTGATGGCCCCGTTCTTTCCACTGGGATCTCACTCGCAGAGATCTTTCACTTAGGTTTGTTTTTTTTGTTTTGTTTTGTTTGTTTGTTTGTTTTGCCAGAGTGTCTTGGCTTTCCATGCCTAAAATACTCTCATGGGCTCTTCAGCCATATCCGAATGCCTTAAGGGCTGATTCTGAGGCCAGAGTGCTGTTTAGGAAATCCGCCATTCTATGAGTCTGCTGTGTATCCCACTTCCCATGTTGGATTGTTCTCTCCCTTTTTGATTCTATCAGTTAGTATTAATGTTTATTGCAGCTCAATTCACAATAGCTAAGACCTGGAACCAACCCAAATGCCCATCAACAGTAGACTGGATAAAGAAATTATGGGACATGTACTCTATAGAATACTATACAGCAATCAAAAACAATGAAATCCAGTCATTTGCAAAAAGATGGAGGAATATGGAAAACATTATGCTGAGTGAATTAAGCCAGTCCCAAAGGGACAAATATCATATGTTCTCCCTGATCGGCAACAACTAACTGAGCACCAAAGGGGAAACCTGTTGAAGTGAAATGGACACTATGAGAAACAGTGACTTGATCAGCTCTTGTCCTGACTGTTGATGTACAATGTAATACTTTATCCATTTTAGTATTTTTTTTTTGTTTTGTTCTAGTACTATTGGTAGAACTCTGTAATTAACACACAATTATTCTTAGGTGTTTAAATTTTAACTGAAAAGTGATCCCTGTTAAATATAAGAGTGGGAATAAGAGAGGGAGGAGATGTACAATTTGGAACATGCTCAATCGGACTTGCCCCAAATGGTGGAGTTAGAAACGTGCCAGGGGATTCCAATACAATCCCATCAATGTGGCATGTACCAATGCCATCTCACTAGTCCAAGTGATCAATTTCAGTTCACAATTGATCACACTGATAGGTCTAAGAGTCAAAGGGATCACACAAACAAGACTAGTGTCTGCTTATAGATACATTCTAAAAATATGATACCTCTCTTTCTTAATTTTTTTTCATTTTTTGATGAATATTTTTAATTTGCTTTATAATCACAGGTTTAATGTTCCACTAAATAAAGAGTTCAATCAAGGGGCTGGTGCTGTGGCTTATGCCAGCAGTGCCGGCATTCCATATGGGCACAGGTTTAGCAGCTGCCTCACTTCCAATCCAGCTCTCCACTAAGGCTTGGGAAAGCAGTGGAAGCTGGCCCAAGCCTTTTGGGCCTCTGCACTCACGTGGGAGAACTGGAAGAGGCTACAGGCTCCTAGTTTCAGATAGGCCCAGCTCTGCCTGCTGCGGCCATTTAGGGAGTGAACCAGCAGATGGAATACCTCTCTCTTTGTAACTCTACCTTCCCAATCAATAAATAAATCTTTAAAAAAAAGAGTTCAACCAATAAAAAGTAAAAAGTCTACTGCTGAGCAGGAATATACATGATACTATAAATAATCAAATTCTGAGATGTCAATTTCACTGATATATACTAAGGTTATATATATTAACTATATTATATATTTATTATATATAATACAGTCAACTCACAGAGTTTTATTATTTATTTACTTATTTCAGTTTTTGATTTTATAACACAAATAAAGAAGGCAAATTTTATACTCATGGATACAGTTTGGGACCAGGGACAACCTATACAATGCCATCACTTCAGTTCCTATCCTGGGAACACAAGTCTGTCTCCCTTTCCCCCTCATCCCAGAACCTTGCTTGGTCTGAATTCTCAGAAATACCTTTCCATGGCCTACTCTCCTGTTGCTTGCAACGCTTTCTTCACAAGCAGTGTTTTCTGAGGACACCACAAACACCTGTTTTCCTTCATGTCTCAAACAGCTGCTTCTTCTCAGTAGATACTACTGGCTCCTCATCTCTAAACACTAAATATTAAATCATTCCCTCTTTATTCCTATTGGATTTTCTTTACTTTTATATTTGAAAAGCAGACACAAACACACATACAAACAAAGAGAGAGGGTGGGGGAGCAAGAGTGAGCAGTGCTGTTTGCTGCTTTATGCCCCAGATACTCCAAAGAGCCTGAGGTGGTTATGCCAAAGACAGGAGCTTGGAACTCAATTTGGGTCTCCCAAGTGGGTGGCAGGGACTCAAATACTTAGGCTATCACCTGCCACCTCACAGAGTGGGCATTAGCGGAAGCTAGAACTGGAAGTGGAGCTAGGACGTGAACAGGGACTCCTATGTAGGACGTAGGTGTAACAACTGGCATCCTAACCGCTACACCAAAGGCCTTTCCCCTTTGTTCCTTTCATCTAATTCACAGCCTTGGTAATTCCATCCAACCTCCTAGCAAATATAACTCTCTAGTCACATTACCGCCCAAACCCCATATTTACAAATTCAACTGTCGACTTGAATTTCTTACAGATATCAAGGTGTCACCTTAACATTTAAGATACATATAGTCGCAAAAAGTATTTCCTTCTTCATTTCATTCTTCATCTCAGTAAGTGGCAATTCCATACTTCTAAACAACCTCTCTACTTCTCAGTTCCAAAACCTTGAAATTGCCCTGGATGTTTCTTTCTCTTGCATTCAGCATCCTGCTCATCAATAAGTTTTGCTGGATCTATTTTCAGGACATATCCAGAACTGGACCACTTATGACTGCCTCACTGTTACCATCCTAGTCCAAGCAACACTGTACTTCACCTGAATTTTGCCTCAGCTCCTTAGCAGTTTTCATGCCTCTATTCTTTCCCTTTATATCAGAGTCTCTCACTCAGGCATCACTGACTCTTTGTTGTGGGTCTGTCCCAAACACTGCAGGAGGTATGACAGCATATTTGGCCTCAAGCCACTCAATGTCAGAACACATCCTATGCCCTAATAAGTTTTAACAAATGATCCATTTAAAAAAATGAAGAAACATTTATTGATTTATTTATTCCAAAGGCAGAGTAGGGTCCAGCATTGTGGCACAGCAGGTTAAGCTGCCACCCAGGACATAACTGCCATCCTATATGAGCACTAGTTTGAGTCCTAGCTGCTCAACTTACAGCAGAAGATTGCCCAAGTGCTTGGATCATTGCCACTCATGTGGGAAATCCAGATGGAGTTACAGGCTCCTGGCTTCAGCAGCCATATGGGAAGTGAACCAGAGATGGACTATCTCTGAGTTTAAAATAATTAACTCTTTAAAAAAGGCAGAGTGAGAGTGAGAGAGAGAGAGAGGGCATGCACTTCCATCCATTGGTTCACTTCCTAAATGGCTGCAATAGCCAGGTCTCGGCCAGGCTAAAGCCAGGAGCCAGAATCCCATCCAATTCTCCTCAGTAGGTGGCAGGAGCTTAACTACTTCAGCCATTGTTCACTGCCTCCCAGACATATGGAAGCTGAATCAAAAGTGCAGAATGGACTTGAACCAGGACTCTGATATGAGACACAGGTATCATAACCAGTGGTTTAATCCACAGCACCGCAATGCCCACCCCAGTGTATTACTAACCTAGCTTCAGGTTCGACCCTTTATAATATAAGAACGATTATATAATGCCTCTGTTCAAAACTGACCAATAGACTTTTATATCAGAGAGACAGATACGGAAGACAAGAAGGAAAAAAAAGAGGGAAGGGAGGGGAAGGGGATAGGAGAAGGAAGGGAGAGGAGAGTAAGGAAGAAGGAAGGCAGGGGAGGGGATTGGAGGGGAGGGGAGAAGAGTAGGAAGGGAGGGGAGAGGAAGGAAGAAGGCAGGGGAGGGGAGGGGAGGGGAGAGGAAGGAAAAGGAAGAAAGTCCTTACCATAGCCTGTTGGCTCTCCATGATCTACCACCAATCCATTCTCCTTGACATTATCATCTGCTTACCACTCTTCTACTTACTCTGCTCCAATCACACTAACCTTTTTGCTGTTCTTCAAATACATCATGAAAGCGCTCACTCCAGGTCTAGTACTTTGTTCTCTCTGCCAATAGTCCTTGTCCCATGATATCCACTGGGTTTGCTCCTTCACTCCCTTAAGTTTTTCACTCAAAACTCAACTTTATATAGGGGGCCAGCATGATGGCACAGCAGGTCAAGCCACTGCTTGTGATGCCTACTTCCCACATTGTATTACTGGTTCAAGTCCCAGCTGCTCTGCTTCCTAGGAAAGCAGCAGAAAATGGCCCAAGTACTTAGCCCCCTGCCACCCTCTTGGGATACTCAAATGGAGTTCCTGGCTCCTGGCTTTGGCCTAGAGCAGCCCCAGTCATTGTGGCCATTTGGGGAATGAACCAGCAAATGGAAGATCATTCTGTCTCTCCTTCTGTCACTCTGCCTTTCGAATAAATAGAATCTTTTTTCTTAAAAGTCACCTTCCCAATGAAGCCTTCCATGATTGCTCGTTTTAAAACTTCAGCCCCTTTTCTTTATTTTTATTTTTTTATTTTTTATTTTTTTATCTTTGACAGGCAGAGTGGACAGTGAGAGAGAGAAACAGAAAGAAAGGTCTTCCTTTTGCCATTGGTTCACCTTCCAATGGCCGCCGCGGCCGGCACACCGCGCTGATCCAATGGCAGGAGCCAGGTGCTTCTCCTGGTCTCTTATGGGGTGCAGAGCCCAAGCACTTGGGCCATCCTCCACTGCACTCCCTGGCCACAGCAGAGAGCTGGCCTGGAAAAGGGGCAACGGGGACTGAATCCGGCACCCCGACCAGGACTAGAACCAGGTGTGCCAGCGTCACAAGGCTGAAAATTAGCCTATTGAGCCACGGCGCTGGCCTCAGCCCCTTTTCCATGCCCCATCTTCTCCACATGCTCCCAATCCCCCCATTTTAAGTATATTTATCACTATGTGATACACTACCCATGTTCCTAATTGGCTCCACCTAATAGAATGTAAGCCCAGCAGGGAGTGGGTGAGGATTTTTTTGCCTTTTTTATTTGCCACTGTATCTTTATCGTATAGAAAAATTCACAAAGGAGGCACACTCAAGAAATGTTTACAGAATACATAGCACAAGGTGAGGGGTAGGCTAGATCCTGGAAACCATCATAGGTTAGAAGAGAGGACAGCCACAGCTGATATCTGGGATACATTCACATTAACAGGAATAAGTTGGTATCCATAGACTTTATTTAAAATATAAATTTGGAATGTACAATGAACAGGAAGATTTGTCAAAATGCTTCCGTACTTAGGGATTTTCTGTAGGGAGTATTTAGAAAACATACTTACAAATCCATTAATGTATAGATCTAAATGTCTATAGATGTATGAAATAAGTAGAACTTTAAGGGAAACTTTACAAAGCACCATGGGCTGTGGTAGCTCCCCTAGATATATAAAAAGAAATATGCTGCGGTAAGTCAAATCATTCAATTATGGACACCATAAGGTAGCTTAACAAATAATAGTAATGGTGAGCAAAGCTCTTCCACCAATGAAAGCCCGCATGGTTCAACTGTGAGTGAAATAAGGGAACAGAAATGCATCCTGCTGCAAGCTGACAGTTACATGGAGCCCCCTGAAGTTATAAATTGAGTTTGTCTGCTAATTATTGGTCTGAAGGGGACAGAGAAAAGAACCACATTTTATTTCTCTTGCTGAACTTGCAACATAAGCACTTGTGATTTTACATTAGGGTCAAGCTGGGAAGTTTCCAGCCAGTTTTACATGGAACAGGTAACAGTGTCACCCCCCATCCCCATGCAAATCAGGTCAGGTATTCCTTTCTGCCTTGGGTGACTATCAGGGAGATTTCAATGTGAAGGAGTCTGCTGGGGAAGTTGATATAGAGGAAAGAGAGAAAGAACACAGAACAAAACAAAAACATAGATCCTATTCAAAATGAAACTTTGCCTATGGATTCTTAGAGTGCACATTTCAATGACCTTAGCATTTTATAATATCACTCATTAAAATTGTATGCCATATCATCTATTCTGTCTACTTTCTGAACTAACTACTCACTGTAAGACCAATAAAGCTACACAGCAGGTGGGTACTTTAATGAAATAGGCCCAGTTCTCCAGGGAGGAGAACCTGTGGTTCAAACACTAACACTTTTTGATCAAGTGAACACTTTATTCTTGCCAATAAGAATGCCTTTTATGTGAATACTGATCCAAAATACTCATGGGAAGAAGAGGGGTGGGAAGGGAGGAGGAGGTCATGATGTAATATCTTGGAACAGGTTTTCTGAGAAGGAAAAATAACTTGTAATACATATATCAACCCTTCACTTCCTAGCAAAACCAACAGCCTCCTTCAAATTACAACAAATTAATCCATTTATTCACTTGACCAACAATTATTGAACATGTTCTCCTGGAAGGCAGAAATGCAGGAACATTTACAGAGAATACAATCTCTACTGTTACCAAATTTCTTTCTTCTTTTTATTCTATTTACTATAACTGTGTTTGAGAAATATGACTGAACAAAAATAACCTAAAGGATAACCAAATCCACTGAGGTCTGATATATAAGAATTTAGAAGGAGAAATTAATCAATGAGTGCCTTTTCCATCTAAAATATGGTTATAGGAGTCATCAAGACCTATTGCGAAGTCCCAGCTCCTTCACTTCCTGCCGGATATCTAAATAAAAGGAAAACTTCCTGGTCTCAGTTGCCTTAGAAAGAAAATGGTCTAGCTGTACTTACCCATATGGTAGCTGTGGTGATTAAATATCATATAGGCAAATACAATTCCACAGTGGGAATTAAACAACTTATAGATATTTGGGTTATCTTTTGAATCCTAGACATACATAATGTCTTTCTTAATTCCCACAATGACAAAATGTAAAATACTAAATCTTTTTTTTTTTAACTGCTTCAAACGAAATTATTTTTCAGGCTCATCTTCTCTAAAAATTATAAATCTCTGACTATTCATGCTTCTTAATGTAAAGTAAAAATAAGTAAAGTAAAAATAGGAAGTAAAGTAAAATTAGGAAGAAGAAATTCCACGTCTAAGGAGCTTTCCAATAAAATAACCCAGAAAAATCTTACCTAGTTTTGGCAAGGAATAGGGCACTTTAAAGTAGTCTTCATAAAATTCTATTAATCTCTTTGTTATATGGAGAGCATAGTCCCCGGATCCTCTTCTGATAGCATCAGGTCTTGCATATAATCGTACCTAATTAAAAATATATATAAAAGTTACTTTAGCATTTTGGTACTTGAGTTTTGTCTTCCCTGTAAATATGAGCCTACATAAATCACTTTGGATCCTACAAAAATTAAACAGGATTCTTGTTCATATATCAAAGCATGATGTGGATGAAAGAACCAAACTTAAACAATTGAAGTAACCAAGTTGAGCAACTCACAATTTCCTCACCCTGAAAGATGACATTGAGAAGATTTATACACCTTGCATGAAAATAAATATTCAAAGTTATCACTTACATGTGCTTGCTAGAGATATGAAGGAATGGTGGATTAGTATAATGGGTCTCTGACTATGCTGAAAGTAGGCAGGATACCGTGGCTTGGCAGGAGAGAAAATTCATGGTTTGTTAAAGACACGATGTACCAAGCTTTGGAAGTATTACCAGATTGAGAAAATATATATAATTTATGCTTTCTTCTTTGCTTTGGAATAAACTATCCTTATTCCCAATATGCAAAGTAGGGATAGAAAATTTTTCATGTATATAAGCAACTGTCATTCTGGCAGGCTTCTGCAACTGCTCCCAGCTTCAAATCCAGCTGAAGCCATTCATATTTCTAACCTCATCCAGATATTTAATATTGATTTTAAAGCATGTATCATAAATTATCTAGTCCTTGACCAACTAAAACCTAAAGCAAGAGACATAAAACTGAACAAAACTAACAACTGTACAGAAAGTTAAAATGAGATTAGTTTTCATAAAGCTTTCATAAAGCTATCCAGCATCTTTCTTTCCAAAGGCTAAATCTATTTTTCACAGATGTGGTCCCTAATCCTCATATCAATGCTGTGAATAAGGAATATGTATTTTGTGGAGCAGTAGCAAGCACAGCACAGCAGCTTGGGACTCAGAGTTTAGTCCTGCTTTGCCACTAACCAAGCCGGGTGATTTTGAACAAATTACTTAACTTCTTTAGGTCTCAAATATTCTCACTTATATAAGGAAGGTGTTGGCCACCAGCTGGTTGCTAAAGTGCTTTTCAGGTCTAAAACACATTATTTCTAATTCCATTTTACAGATAAGGGAGTTTGTGTTCTTTTTAAATCACTAGAAAAATAAATGGTTTACTCAGTATACAACAATGGATATTTATATGCAACAGGAAAATAAAAGAAAGTTATATTCAATTATAACATAAAATCATTATCCAATTAATTGTCCAATATCTATGTCTATGGTGGGGGAAGGAGAGAGAGAATGTGTATAATCAAAAAGTATAGAAAGTCAAGGAAAACACAGTCTGACCTTACATTAATAAGGTATTTACTAAATCAGTAACAACTATTCACTGAAATTGTGAAGTCACATCCCTCATAACAACTAAATGAAACACTGAAAGTAGTTTACGGTCCCCAACAATTTTGGTGGGTAGTAGGACCAGGCCCAAATCTGAGAGACCGCCTGTGACAGCAGAACCTGTCACTTAGAAAGGCAGTGACTAGGATTCCCTGTCCTTAACATCAACTGTTTAAAAATATACAGTGTCTTGGAGCCTGCACTGTGGCACAGCGGGTTAAAGTCCTGGCCTGCATGGGCACCGGTTCTAATCCTGGCTGCTCCTTTTCCAATCGAGCTCTCTGCTATAGCCTGGGAAAGCAGCAGAAGATGGACTAAGTCTTTGGGCCCCTGTACCCATGTGGGAGACCTGGAGGAAGCTCCTGGCTCCTGGCTTGAGATTGGGGCAGCTCCAGCCATTGCAACCATCTGGAGAGTGAACCAGCAGAATGGAAGACTCTTATCTCTCTGTCTCTACCTCTCTCTGTAACTCTGTCTTTCAAATTAATAAATCATATATATATATATATATATATATACCATGCCTTAAGTTCCCAAGAAGCAAACTTTAAGAAAAGTATGAGTGTACAAGTGATTTCATAAAGAAATGCTCTCAGGAAGAACTTAGAAAACAGTAGATAGGGAGATTACAGACGCCCGCCATAAACAAGAGTGTGAAACTGTTAAGTCAACAACAGGAGTCACTGTGTACTTACTTCTTGTGGGGAGCAACTCGGACTAGACTAAGTTACTGGAATTAAGACTTATTCTATGCATCTGCTCTCCCACAATATGGCGCTGAGAAGGGAGAAACAGCTTCTACACAGCTGCCTCCAGTTCAACCAATAAACTGTAGGACCTGCTCCTGATTGGAGGAGAGCAGCGTACTCAGCGTGTGGGTAGCAGAGTTGGGATTGGTGGAAGAGGACTATAAAGGAGGAGAGAGACAACATGCACCAGGAACATCTGAGGGAACATCTGAGCAGCCCCCAAGAGAGCCAGCCGGCGGTGTGCCGCTCCCCCGCGGAAGTGGGGAATGTGGCAGGGGAACCGCCCTTCCACGGAGGTGGAAGGGACGGTAGCCAAGCAGGGAAGAACCAGCAGCAAACCCGGGGAGGGCCGAGCAGATGAAAGAACAGCGCAGGGTCCTGTGTCGTTCCTCCACGAAGATGGGGAGCGACACTTCTCATGTGGGATCTGTCCTTAATGTGTTGTCCAATGTGAATTAATGCTATAACTAGTACTGAAACAGTATTTTACACTTTATGTTCTGTGTGGGTGCAAACTGATGAAATATTTACTTAATACATACTAAATCAATCTTCTGTATATAAAGATAATTGAAAATGAATCTTGATGTGAATGGAATGGGAAAGGGAGCGGGAGATGGGAGGGGTGTGAGTGGGATGGAAATTATTGGGGGGGGGGAGCCATTGTAACCCATAAACTGTACTTTGGAAATTTATATTTACTAAATAAAAAAAATACAAATTAAAAAAAAAGAAAGAAAACAGTAGATAGAGAGGACAAAGAAGGACAACAAGCAAGCCAGAGTGCAATTTCAGGTGAAGTCCTGACACTGCCCGATGCACAGTGAGCTCAAAGTGTGAATTACACTGCTGAGTTTCTGCTGCCTTGAGACAAGAGAACCATACATATGCGTGCCAGTAATTGGCTACTGTCAGTGAAACAAAGACAAAAAATCCTAGACATTTCGGGTTCTTGGAACATCTGAGTGATGCAGGGTGTCACAGCCAAGGATGGTCCTTCAGAGAAGGTATCAGCTAAGAGCTTTTTGGAGCAAAGAGGCATCTAGGAAATGGGCACATCAAACACAAAAAGGGATCTCGTTTAAGTACCGCCAGCGTCCACCAGAAGCAGTAAGGATTATTTGTTCATTCTTCTTTCAGCAAATATTTGACATGCAACTTCTTTGTAACAGGGCCGGGACTGAACATTTTTTAATTTAGCAATGAAGAAGACATGTTCTTTAACCAAAGGAGAGACAATGTATTATTGTCACAAAAAAGCAATGAAGATGTCACCACCATTCTTGAAGAGCATCTCATTTATGAATAGGCTTGTGAATAAGATAATAACACTGGCCATATGAATGGTAAGTAGCTATTGAAGGAAGTACAAGTTTTCAGAAAGTTCAAGGTTATTGGAAAGTCATGTTAAAACCATAACCAACACTACTACAAAATGGTGCAGTAAGGGTCAATGACTTTACTCTGAGGAAGCACCATCGATTTTGGTAGAAACACAGCCACTCCAATCAATCAACACTACTAGTTAGTCAAGCTATCTATAGGTTCAGACAGGAGAAACACAATCAAATCAGTCTGATTGTCAAGATTTGATGGAAATGATCCAATCTGAGAAAATAAAACATACACATACTAAGTGCAGTGTCTTCATTTGCTCATTCAAACATTTATTGCTCACCTGCTGTGTGCCAGGCATTGTACCAGTGACTAGAAATAGAACAATAAAATTGCTATCACAAAATGAACAAGACATTTATACTTAGTGCTCTTAAGAGGTTTACAATATGTGGAAAACAAACACATAAATCAACAACAAAAATACACTGGGAGAAATCTAACGTGCACTCTGGCTTTCTCAACATTGTGAGGGATGCACAAAGCTTCAGCCCTCCACATTGTCTCCCCTTCTGCCTCTTCAAAGACTATTCCCCAAATTCTCTATTTTATCACCCACATCAACAATTTATACTTTCATACTGGATCATTCCCATCAGCAAACAAATCCTCTATATTGTTTTCTATGCTTAAAAAAATCTTTCATTTCTACAATTCCCCTATGATCCTTGAGTGAGTTTTCAGATAGTTAAGTTGAACACATAAATGCATCCCCAAACCAGAACACATTTGAGAATGAAAGGGAACACTTACAACCTGAGACAACAGATCTAGGTAGGTACTCTTTATTCTCCCTTTCATAATCTCCCTTGAACTCATTGCACCAACGCTTGTATCTCCACTATTCCATCAGTGCACTCATCAAGATCATGAAATCTGTTCTCTATATAAAAATTTTAAAAAGGAAAAAATTACTAATAACTTAAAGATGCCAAAACTACCACTCAGTTCCCAGTCCTCCTCATGCTGAACCTGCCAGTAGCATTTGCACAGATGATCATTTCCCATCCTTGGACCATATTCTTCACTTGACTTCTCTTACCTTCTCTTCTTTATCATTAACCATTTCTCAGTCTCCTGGCTGGCTCCTCCCTATCCTTATCCTAATCATGTGTTTTGCTGGAGGTTCCATGTTTCAGCCAATAGACCTCTTCATTTCTCTGACTATACTCAGTACCTTGGTGATATTATCAAGTCTCATGGCTGTAAATATCATTTAATGCCAAAGATTTACTCTATAATTCAAAACTTCCAGACTCATTAACACAACTACACACATGATATCTCCATTTGGATATCAAATAAGCATCTGAAACTTAACATTTAAACCCAAACTCCTGATCGATCTCTCTCTCTCTCTCTCTCCACACACACACACACACACACACACACTCTTCTTCCCTCCATCTCCCTCACCCCACCACCTGCCCCTCTTAAAGCCTTTCTGTTTCAGTTAGTGGCAACTCCATCACTCCATCTAGCTGTCTAGGTCCAAAGTCTCAGAATCATCATTCTTTTACCTCGTTTACATACACATCATGTTCAGGTGGTCAGAAAATCCTGTTGGCTCGACCTTAAAAACACAATGCTAAATTCAACCACTTTTCACAAATCCACTAATACCACCCTGGTACAAACTTCCTCCATTTCTTGCCTGTGTGATCACTGCATTTTCCTACTGATGATTCATCTGCCTACTCCTTCCAGGCTGATCTCTCCACGATAACTAAGGTTTCCCTGTTAAAGAATACCAGATCATGCCACTCCTCTTTTCCCCTTCTAGCACCTTCCCATCTCATTCAGGGTAAAAGCCCAGATGTGTACAAGGACCCCCAAATTCCTATACAAATCTTGTCCTCTTTTGCCTACTACTTTGTTCCAGAGTAACTTCAATTCACTCACACACTGGCTCCCTTTCCACTCCTCACACAAACCAAGATATTCTCCATCAAGGCTTTTGAGTTTCCCCTTAGATGCCTCCATGGTTCATTTCTCTGTCCTCTTTAGATACTTGTCCAAACATCTCATTCTCTTAGAACTCTCCCCTCCTATCCTAGGACTCTCTATTCTCCTTACTTGTTTTCTCATTTCCTGAAATACTCATCATTTAATAAAAGATGTTTTATTAATCCACTTGGCTTCTTGCTGCCTTTTCCCCCAAAGAATGTAAGTTGCATGAGGGAAAATCCTCAATTGAGACCAATCATATAAAAATGTCATTTTTGTAGGTAAAAATATTTCATTCATTTCATTGCCTGTCTAGTACCTGGTGTACAAAATTTGATGAATAAATGAGCAAATAAATTAATCTCACGGGAATGCACAGGTCCTAAGGAACTACATAATAAAAACCCAATTAAGGAGATATTTCAGCTGGACCTTGAAGATGAACCTTGATAGAGGAAGGTACCAAGTAGAGGAGGATACCGAGACTAATGTAAAAATAACTATTAAGGCAATGGCACTGACCACATAGTAAGTGATTTTAAATGGATTACTAAATATTGGAGCTTTATCATTATAGATGGAAGAATTCATGGGGTGATATTAAGCCAGAAAGAGATAAAATTAGTTTTACATTTCCAAAAGATCACAACAATGATCTCCACCAGGTAAACTGAGATATAAGGGTTTGCTTGTTAAGACTGCAGGCAAAGAGACAAATTAGAAAATTGAAGCAATATACAGTGGTTGGAGAAGTGAAGAGAAATTGCAAGCCATATCACAGAAGTGTCTATATACTAAATTGAAAAATATGAATTTAATACTGTAGGCCCAGGCAAGTCATTTAGAAGTTTTAAGCCACAGAATGACATGATCAGTGTTATGTGTTAGCAGATTACATTGGTTCCAGTGAAGATGATGGATTGGAAGGAAATAGGAACAAATAAAAGAAAATGAATTAGATGGCTGTAGCTCAGTTGAAAGATGACAGTGGTGTGGGCTGGAAAGATGGCAGTAGAGATGCAGAGAAATGGAGAAATTTATTCAATTGGTCCTAATACTCTGTCAAACAAGGACTTTAGCTACCAAGTAAGGCCAACTGTAGTCATATTCTCACTGAAAAGCAATCATTCACCTTATCGGTACTGCAGCATCTCACTCCAGTGCCCTATTGGAACAAGTGAAACCTAGTTGAAGGAGTAAGAGAAAAGCCCAAAATATTTCACAAAGTGAGTAATTCTCATGTGGTTAATCATGTGAATTTGGTGCAATAATTCACCGTTTGTTGTGGTAGAAAAAATAGTGTTTTATTCCTTAAAAGTAGCCAGGTTATACTTAATCAAACACAGAAACTAAATCTTCATAAACACAGGTATCACTCAAAAGCAATGAAATATAATTTTATTATGGCTGCTTATTTGCATACTCTGACACACCATGATAAGAGCCCAGTTCTGTAACTGTAAATGACTAACCAGGCTTTATCTCTCCTACTGCATAGCTCCTTCCTGAAACTATTATGAACCAAACTCTAGGAACATTCAATCCAGTGCAAAGTACCTAACACCAGGACTTGCACCTGAATTTCAGGTTCAACTTTCTCACTAACTGCTGTCTCTCTCCCTCCTCCCCCCTTGAGAGACAGTTAACTTCTCTAGGACTCAGCTCAAAGTTCCTTCTGGGTATAACAGCAATCATTATCATATTATATCACATTTTATTACATTATCCCTGAGAAATTAGTGTGCCGGGCTAATTTGCCTGAATTATTCTCATCAAGTCCACAACTTACTTGGGGAAGAGCATAATGAGAAAAGGCTTTACTATATTTAGTATAATTTCTTTACATTTTTTTCAGAAATAACAGTAGTTGCCAATATGGAATGAAAGATATGATTTTGGGAAATATTCTTATGGTACCCCATCTTTGTGGTAATATAAGCAGACTTCAAAAAGTACATGGAAAAATGCAATTAAGAGAGAAGTTAATTTGGGGACAAAAAACATTTGAAATACATACACAATTTTTCTATGATATGCATTTCCCATGAACTTTTGGAAAACCCTCATATACATGGTTTTCAATGTTTTACACCAAAATAAACATATCTTTGAACTCCATTTTCTATGAGCGTTTTGAAGGACCCACATGTATTATAGCAATTAGTTTTGGTAGAGGAACCATATAGTTTTAATTCCTTAGAACAAAAGGGAGTTTTCTGTTGGGCCCAGTGGTTCACAAACTCTTTATGTTTAAAGTAAGCTTGTTTCAACTTCTTTATAGGATTTAAATTATTTCATTCATTGAAAAGGAAAAATGCTAAGGAGAGATATCTTCAATGTGTTCAGTCTTTATTTAAAAAAAAAACAAACCAGAAATGGTTATAAAGTTTCAGCTTTCCTGGAAACTGCAAAATAGCTGCTCCTAGAAGAGTTTTCTGAGATCACAACACAACTGGGCAGGAGCAAATGTCCTGCCTGGAAAGGCCAGCTATGTGCTCGAGGGTCAGAGAGGTAACACTGCAGCTAGATAGGCCTATTTCCCACTGTTAGGAGAGAATGTTCTTTGGAAGGGAGTCAGAAAGAAAGAGAACTTAGGTAGATTCTCATTGATTCTGACTTTCAAGGCTGTGCACTTTAAGAAGTTCATCAATAGGACATTTTATTCAGTTAATACTTAACAAGTGTCTGTTCATCATCAGATCACTGTTTATGTACAAAAGGAGGCAAAAGAGACAAGGTCCACTGGGGTAGGTAAGACAACCATGATTATAGTAAATCCAATTTACACTGGCAGTTCAGGAGAGTCCTCTCCAGAGAGACGATGACTCAGTGGAACAGAGGTAAAGCACTAGAGAAGAAAACATGAACAGTCAATCAGCTGACTCTTCCATATAAAGTTCTGCCTTTCAGGGTACAAAAAGATTTCAAAAGAAAGGTATATAATTGAAAATAAAGCAAGAAATGTGAGGAAACACAGTTGTCAGAAATACTATGAAATCTTTCACTAAATAATTTTAGAAATATCATTGAATAATTTAAAATACTTCAGATGTTTAAAAATTTATCTTCACAAAATATCTACAAAATAGATATGAAGCTAGCAATAAATTCTGACTCTGTAGGTGAAGAATTGGGAGAGAAGGTTTTCCATGGTCGTTGTGTCATGTTAAAGGACACTGAAACTAAATCTCTTTAAAGCCTATCTTCTAGCTTGTTTTAATTACTTGTTGTGCTAAAAATGAATTGTAGTAGTTACTACATAATTAGATGAAACAGCATATAGCTCTGCCATAGAGCCCACAAAAAGAAAAACCATTTACAACAGTGGTGCACCTGTTAAAGATTTGAATAACACTTTCTCCGATTTGACGTCTGTAATTTGGTACTTTAAGTTAAATAAACCTTCTGGCTTGCCAGAGCTGTTCTCAGAAAATCTTACACTGCAAGTATACATTAGGAACTTTAGAAAACACAATAATTATTTCATTCATGGCTTTAAAATATCACTATGATAACAATGTTTGCTTTTTCTCTCACCTTTCCTTAATAATTGCAAAAACAACAATGTGTTGTCACTAAATTCTGAGCCAGTAAGGAACAAAATTCATTCACCTATGTGAATATGGCTTGATTTGAAGGTTTTTCCTACAAATCAGTAAAACAGAGCAAGCCAGAGAAAAAGGAACAGGTGCTTTTTGGCTCTAAGGAGAAGACAAACATATTGACACAAAAGAAAGATGTTATGACAAAAGCCCAAGAATATTAATCTTATTTAAAATTCAGAAGATAACTACTTTTATAAGCAAAAGGGAAATGAATAACTTTTCCCTCTGTCAGAAAGAGGGAACAAATGCCCATATGTAGGGGCTAATGAATATGAAGAGGAGGTTGGTAGGGGGATGGCAAAGGAGCTGGCTTCACTGGAGCAGGTGGTGGGCACCCAGGTCACAGGAACCGGTAAAGGCTCATGTACCAAGTGAGCAGTCTGGATGTGCTTCTTTGAGAAACTTAAGAGTATGAAGTGGAGTAACATGATTGAAAATGACAAAGGGAAATTATTTAGACAGCAGAATCTAAGATGTATTGAGACAGGAGATCAGTGAATAGGAAAGCATATAAGAAGTGAAAAATCTGTTCAGCGCTTTGTATAGTAAGAATAACCAATGATGGGCATCCTCCATCACCATAGTCAAAGAACTCAGTCCATGAAGGAAGATAACTTAGAATCTGGGATAGATGAGGAGTAAAATCTCAATGTCAAAAGTGAGGTGTATGTTGACATCAGAGCCACCACCACCTCAAAATACATCATTCTAACAAAAATTTTTACCAAAGGAAATATAGGAACCTCTCAGTGGGTCTCACCTTGGAATCCATGTCACAGACTCATGTGATAGATGTGTTTTTCTAGATCTGAGAAGAGTGTTGGTATTTTGATTAGGATTACATTGAATATGTAAATTGCTTTTGGTGGTATGGACATTTTGATTATGTTGATTCTTCCAATCCATGAACATGGAAGATTTTTTTATTTTTGTGTCTTCTTCTATTTCTTTCTTTAATGATTTATAATTTTCATTATAGAGATCTTTGACATCCTTGGTTAAATTTATTCCAATGTATTTAATTTCTTTTGTAGCTATTGTGAATGAGGTTGATCTTAGAACTTCTTTCTCAGCCACGGCATTGTCAGTGTATAAAAAGGTTATTGATTTTTGTGTGTTAATTTTGATTTTAAAAAAGTAGAGTCCTCGTAGTCTCAGGGAAGAGTTAGGGAGAAAATGGCAGAAGAAACTCTACTGAAATTAGAGGGACACAGTGGACCCACATGGAGTGTGGGAGTCTATAACTCAGGACTCCAGCAGCCGAGAGCCTCTGCACCAGCACTGGAAAGTAAGGAGAGACCAGACCGCAGTAGCCCAAGCTGCAACAAAAAAGTTGCAGGAAGAGCCTAGAGGGAACTCTGCTTGGAGCCCGGTGGGTGAGGGAGAGTGTACCAGGCAAACTAGAGAAAGAAAAAAAAAAAAAAGTTGGGGGGAGGGGTCAAGATAGACACATTTCTCTCTCCTGATCACTTTACAATGGCATCCTGTGACAAGCCGATAAAGCGTGTGCCATTTTGGACATTTGTAACATGATTCTATATATAGGGGCTCCAAAAAACTCCACTAAGAGACTATTGGAACTCATAGAAGAGTTTGGTAAAGTAGCAGGATATAAAGTCAATACACAAAAATCAACAGCCTTTGTATACACAGACGAGAACTTCTATGACCAATCCCCTTCACAATAGCTACAAAAACAATCAAATACCCTGGAATAAATTTACCCAAGGATGTCACATGATCTCTACAACAAGAATTACAAAACATTAAAGAAAGAAATAGAAGAAGATACCAAAAAATGGAAAACTCTTCCATGTTCATGGATTGGAAGAATCAATATCATCAAAATGTCCATTCTTCCAAAAGAAATTTACAGATTCAGTGCAATACCAATCAAAATACCAAATACATTCTTCACAGATCTAGACAAAATGATGTTGAAATTCATTTGGAAACACAGGAGATCTTGAATAGCTAAAGCAATCTCACATAACAAAAACAAAGCCGGAGACATCCTAATACCAGACTTCAAAACATACTACAGAAAGTTATAACTAAAACATGGAAAGACAAGATACTGTGGCAAAAAAAAAAAATGATCTAAATGAAAGATCTCTGTGAGTGGGATTCCAGTGGTAAGAAGGGGCCATCAAAGAAGGAGGTACTTTTGTCTGAAGGGAGGAGAGAACTTCTACTTTGCTTATAGCCCTTTCTAAATAGCCTTGGCAGATCATGACAAGAGCCTTGGCAGGCCATAACAAGAGCCTCGGGTGATCATTGATGTAATAAATAAGAATGTCAATTGTTAAATCAACAACAGGAGTGTCTGTGCACTTACTCCCCATGTAGGACCTCTGTCCTTAATGAGCTATACTAAGAGAATTAAAGGTAAAACTAGTCTTCAAACTGTACTTTATACTTTTTGTGTCTGTGTGGGTGCAAACTGTTGAAATCTTTACTTAGTAGAGAGTTGGTCTTCTGTATATAAAAATAATTAAAAATTAATCTTAATGAAGAATGGGATGGGAGAGGGAGTAGAAGATGGGGTGGGAATAGGGGTGGGAGTTTGGGTATGGTGAGAAGAACCGCTATATTCTTAAAGCTGAAACTATGAAATCTGTATTTATTAAATAAAAGCTTAAAATTTTTTTGTATACTGCCACTTTACCAAACTCTTTTATGAGTTCCAACAGTCTCTCAGTGGTATCTATTGGATCCCCTAAATATATAGAATCATGTCATCTGCAAATAGGGATAGTTTGACTTCCTCCTTTCCAATTTGTATTCCTTTGATTTCTTTTTCTTGCCTAATGGCTCTGGCTAAAATTTCCAGAACTGTATTGAACAGAAATGGTGAGAGTGGATAACCTTATCTGGTTCTGGACCTTAGTGGGAATATTTCCAACTTTTTTCCATTCGATAACATGCTGGCCATGGATTTGTCATAAATTGCCTTGATTGTATTGAGGAATGTTCCTTCTATACTCAATTTGTTTAAGGTTTTCATCGTGTACTTAAACCATATTTATGAGATGTCTTTTAAAAATCCATGTAAAATGCATACAATGAATATAAACTACATATTGACTTTAAAGTTTCTCATATCAAAATAAGTTAACTTTCAGTTCCATTTTCCATGAAATTGTCTACCTTGGTAGGTTTCTTGCATCCACTAGGGACTGACACGTTGCTGACTCCTTGTCCACTCTAGTAGTAAAATGCTGCTACAATAGATTGATTATATTTCTAGCTGCATTTTGCTCCCAGCAAGGAAAAAATAGCACTGCGGCCAACGGTACAGTCTCTTATTATAAATCACCTCACATTTATTTACTAACCATGGTACTTCCCTGTTTACTGTGGAATTTTTGGGTTTCAGTTACTTATAGGAACTTTAAGGAAAGTGCAAGGCTTGGATATAGCTACATTTGTGTTACCTTTTTCAAAATACAAAAGGAGTAGACTGAGTAATGACTTCAAAGATAGCAAAATGCCAATCCCTGGAACCTGTGGATGTTACCCTTTTTGGCAAAAGGGACTTTGCAGATGTGATTTAAGAATCTTGAGATGGAGAGATTATCCCACATTAGCCATGTGTTCTAAAAGTAATCAGAAGTATCCTTATTAAGAGGAAGGTGGGGGAAGATGTTTGGTGTTGTGGCTAACAAGTCACTCAGGATGCCTGCAACCCATGTAAGAGTGCTTAGGTTTCAGTCTTGACTCTGGCTTCTGACTCCACCTTCCTGCTAATGCCGTGATACTGGCTCAAGAAACTGAGTTCCTGCTACCTGGACTGAATTCCCAGCTCCATGTTTCAGCCTTACCCAGGCCTACCTGTTGTATTTGGGGAGTGAACTAGCAAAGGGAATATTGATTTCTCTCTCTCTCTCTCTCTCTCTCTCTGTCTCAGTCTCTCTCTCTTTTCCTCCCTCTCCCTCTCTCTTTCTCTGTCTTCCTTCTTGTATTTTTATTCCTCTCAAATAAATAATGAAAAAAAAACATTTAAAAACATTTGAAGCTGCAAAGATAGAGAAAGGGACTATGAGTGAAAATGCAAAAAGACAAAGCTACAGAAGCTGGAAAAGCAAGGAATCGAATCATCCAAAAGAAATCATTCCTGCAGACTGTTCAGTTTTAGCCCTGAAGAACTCACTCAGGATTGCTGACCTCCAGAACAGCAGGAGAATAAATGTATGTCATGTGAAGCTACTGAATTGGTGGTAATTTATTACAGCTGCTATAGGAAACTAATACATTATAACTTGTTTTATCTTGTCAGCTAATGTTCCACTTTAGATTCGATTTTCCACTTCTTGTGAAAGCACATATTCTGCGTGTGTGCCTCTTTCTATTGCAGGTATAATTCTTTACAGCTTGCAAGCTACTAAGTTTAGCAGACCTGTATTACTCACCTGTATTGTTACCACGCACATCATTCCTTAATATATGTAATTGGTACACACACAAAAAGTGGAATGCACTGTGGCACAGCAGGTTGATCCACCACCTGTGATGTCAACATCCCATATGACTACCAGCTAGAGCCCCTGTTGTCCCACTTCCAGTTCAGCTCCCTGCTGATGCATGTGGGAAAGCAACAGGAGATGGCTTAAGTACCTGGGCTCTGCCATTCACGTGGGAGATTCACATGGAGCTCTGGGCTCCTGGCTTTGACCTGACACAGCCCTGTTCCATTGCAATCATTTGGGGGAGTGAACCAATGGATGGAGGATCTGTGTGTGTGTGTGTGTCACTCTAAGTCTTTCAAGTAAATACATCAATAAAGTTTTTAAAAGTGGAGTAAAAGAGTCATCTACAAGGATTTTTCTCCAAGAACTGTTCCGCACCACACACATAACAATCATCTGAGACAACTGTTTAGCATTCAGATTCCTTCTCCCACCAGAAGTTCTAAATTATCTCTGGCCGGTGGGGCCCTAAAATCTGCATTTTTAAAAGTCATCAGCTGAAATCAAATCCATATTAAAGTTAAAAAGCCATGGGTCTAGAGTCCCTTGCAGTGTGTTTTGTACATTCAGTTCCACAGCAAGTAAACCTCCTAGACAGATACGGTTAACTAAAGCCTAACACATAGGGGAAATACAAGGTTATTCCTGGCATCTCATTCACCATCGAGAGTCTTCAATTCAACATGGCTGTTATTATTTTTAACTCTAAGAACTAATCTTTCCCCAGAACAATAAACAATAAACAACAGTTGAGTCAGATCTAATGTTTGTGAACCAGAAAAAGTGGCTTAATTCTGTCACAGTCCATAGATAAAACAGCAGCACTTAATCCTTTTCTGAGATAGTCTCTCTTTTGTAGTACACTGAATGGCAGTTTTTATTTTGGTTTGGTTTTTAAGGTAAGGGAAAATAAATTTAGAGAATTTCTTTATTAAGCTATCTATTTTATGCCTGGTCACATTTGTTCAGCAAGACTGATGGCCAAGGATGTCTATTTGTAAAGACAGTGCTCAGTACAATTCAGTCTCAGTCTAGCTGGGGCCATCTGTCCTTTTAATCCCTAATTACCAAATGCTCACTGACCCTACTTTCTTGTACCTCATCTTCCCTCTCCTAAATCCCCACCCAGCAACCTGTTTGCATCTATCAGCTTTTCTGTATATTTTTTTTTAATTTTTTTTTTTTTTTGAGAGGGAGAGGGCGAAGAGGAAGAAGAAGAGAAGGAGGGAGGGAGGCAGAGATAGAGGAAATGAGACAGATCTTCCATTTGCTGGTTCACTTTCCAAATGTCCACAACACTGGGGCTAGCCAAGGCCAAAGCCAGAAGTCAGAACCTAATCCAGGTCTTCCATGTGGGTGGCAGGTACTTGTGCCACCAGCTGCTGCCTCTCACGGGAACACATTAGTGGGAAGCTGGACTACAGAGTGGAGCCAGGACTAAAATCCAGGCACTCCAAATAGGGACAAGGTGCCCTCCAAGCATTGCTTCATCTGCTGTGCCAATGCTTTCCCCCTTTCCGTATCTTTTAAGATGTTGGCACCCTTCTGCCCCTGGGTCAGAACTTCAGATGATCAGCTTACACAGGAAAGACGGGCAATAAGCAAGGTAAATGCGAATAATATACTATGTTAAAATAAGAGTAGTTAAAAAATAAATCAGGGAAAGAGGTTCAGAAATGTTGAAGGTCTGGAAAAGCCTTTCCAAAAAGGTGACATCTGTGGAAAAGTATGAAGCAAGTGAGGAGGTGAGTAATGTGGATATAGATTTCTGTGGGGAATGCATTCCAGAAATACCCACTTATCAGTGTCCTTAAGACCCTCAATGTTTCCATCTTCAAGCTTCTCCATTCAACCTTTTCTTTAGAGAAATTATAAAGTGTTTCTATCATATAGAAAACTACAGAGTCTAACATTACCTCTATACTCCCAATGCCTTCAAATAATGAAAATATTTTATCCACATGTGCTTCAGATATTTTTCAAATGTGTAAAACATGACAATTCCCCAAGGCAACATGCCCCCTTCATCTAATCCCTCCTCCTCCTGCTCTGAAATTAACCATGAACATGAAGTACCAGCTCCACCATCAATTATACACAATATTTCCCATTCATGTCCTTGTTTTACTGTTTTAAAATTTTTGTTAACCAGTGAAAATTAAACAGTATCTCCTTGCTAGCTAGTTAAAATCTGCATCTTCTTGATGGTAGAAGTTGAGCATCCTTTCATGTGTTTATTTGATTCCCTTTTGCAAACTCTCTTACTCCTTTGCCTATTCTACCATTGGATTATTTATCTTTTTCTTATGACTTGCAGTAATTCTTCCTATGCTCTGTTAAGGTGAGACATTACAGTAACAATTTTCCAAGTGTTCAAACGATTGCTCTCCTGAGGAGAATGAGGACCTACTTAGTCATGTTGGGACACATTTCCTTTGTTTAAGATGGAACTTACCATTTCCCAGAGAGTTAGTGAAACATACCTAACCGTGTCCATAAAACTGTGTGTGGTGTCTGAGGGGTAGCTGAGGTTAGATTTTTTTAACTACTGAATTCATTATATTTAAAGTTATTGATAATTCATATTTTTCTAGAAATCTATGCATTCTAATTTTTAAAAGCATGACAGTAAAATTCTTTCCAATATTATCAACTTATAAAATCTCTTCCTAATATATATTCTCAATTCTAATAAGATTTGTAGTCTATCCCCCCCCCTTTTTTTTTTTGAAGATTGATTTATTTTTATCTGAAAGTCTGAAAGGTAAAGTAATAGAGAAAGGGAAGGAGAGAGACGGACATAAACCACATTTACTCCCCAGATGGTTGTAATGGATTGGGCTGGGCCAGGACAAATCTAAGACCCGGAGGTACATCCTAGTCTCCCATTTGGGCAGCAAAGGCCCCAGTACTTGGGCCATCTTCCACTGCCTTACCAGGCACATTAGCAAGGAACTGATAAGAATCAGAACAGTCAGGCATAGAACTGGCCCTCTGACATGGGATGCCTGCATTGCAGGCAGCCACTTAGCTCACTGTGTCACAAAACTTTTTTTTTATTTTTAAGATTGTGAGATAAGGTATCAGGGTCTTTTCAAGAACTTCCTTTTAGTTTGGTTGAGATTTTTTTCTAACTGTTTTTTTTATTTCATAAGTTTCTAAACCTATCTTTATTATTGTGTTATTCTTTCCTTCATCACACTCTGATATTTCTCAAAATTCTTCAACAAAATGATCATTTGATCAATTTTTTAAAATGACTGCTTGCATTATATCTTCAAAAAGAATAAATCCCTTCTAAGAATCACTTTAATTGCACATTGCAAAATTTAATAATCAGTGTTCTCATTTTCCCTCAATTTCTACTATTTCATAATCTATTTGACCTGAGTTATTTTGAAGTATGTTTTTTAACATCCATATGTGATTATTATCTTACATTACTGCTGTCTAACTTTATTGCTTAGTAATTACTGAATTTGAAAAATAATACAGATAGGTCCCTGAAAACAATGTTAAACCTTTAATTTTAGAATATTTCCAACATATTAGCTAGATGATTATTATGTTGTTTATAGCTTCTAAATATCTATTATGTTTTTATGTTTTTGGAAAAAAACATGTTAAAATCTTCCACACCCATTAATTTGGACTTTTTCATCTGTAGTTCTGCCAATTTCTGCCTCATATATTTTAAGCCAATATTACTAGGTGCATACAGGTTCATATCTTCCTAGTGAAATCCTTTTATTATCCCTACCCTCATCATTGCTAAAGCCTTAAAGTCTATTTCATCAAATTACATTAGCTTTCTCCTTTTTACATGAAAATTTGGGCTTGAAGACACACCACTTGTTAATAGCATAGAGTTATTAGATTTATTTCTCAATCCAACTCATCTCTCTATTTTACAAATTTAGTACAAATAGAGATAAGTTTGTAATTTGTTTCACTCCTTTTCTAAATATTTATTTATTTATTTAAAAGTCAGAGTTACACAGAGAGAGGAGAGGCAGAGAGAGAGTTCTTCCATCCGATGGTTCACTCCCCCAGATGGCCGCAATGGCCAGAGCTGCACCGATCCGAAGCCAGGAGCCAGAAGCCTCTTCCAGGTCTCCCAAATGGGTGCAGGGGCCCAAGGACTTGGGCCATCTTCCACTCTTTTCCCAGGCTACAGCAGAGAGCCGGATCAGAAGAAGAGCAGCCAGGACTAGAACCAGTGCCCATATGGGATGCCAGCACATCAGGCTAGGGCTTTAACCTGCTGTGCCACAGCGCCAGCCTCTGTAATTTGTTCCACTCTTTTATGTAATGTTTTCTATCTATTTTCTTTCACTTCATTTTCTCCCCTTGCCTGCTTTCTGTCAGAGTTATCAGATTTTCTTTACTCTATTTTTGTCCTTTTACTCATGTGGATATTTTATATTCTATTTCTATCTATTATTTCAGTTATGTACTTAAATGTAAATATATAATGACTCTGCAAAGTTTACTGTCAATTCAGATCTCTGTTTGCCTGGAGAACACCACATAAAATGACCTAAACAAAGTGAACGTTCAGTGAGGGCAGTCAGTCAAGTAAGACTGGCTAGACTACCTAGATTTGGATCCTGGCTCTACCTGGCTCTACTAACAGTGAATGAGTAAATTACTGACCATCTCTTTGAATCAGCCCCCTCATATGAAAAATGAACATAATAAAAAGATAATAATTTCTTGTGAATTATGAGTCACTACATATGGCAAAGCTTGAGAAATGCTCAGCATAGGTGTTTGCTGTTATGAATTTTTATTTTCCTATGATACTACTGTAACAGATTTTAAAGGAGATAAATACTATTTAATAAATAATGCTTATTTAAATTTATGAACATCTTAACAAATTCTTACTTCTCTATAGCTTTTTTCTTTCTACGTTAAGTTTTGTTTCTAGGGGATAATATTCTACAGCCATTTTATTCCCACAATGGGCAAAAACAGAAAACTATCTCAGTTCCCCTTTGTCTGAAGTGTCTGAATTTTGCCTTCATGAATAACTGATATGTCGCTCCCCCTCTTCGTGGAGGAACGACACAAGACCCTGCGCTGTTCTTTCGTCTGCTCGGCCCTCCCCGGGTTTGCTGCTGGTTCTTCCCGGGTTGGCTACTGTCCCTTCCACCTCCGTGGAAGGGCGGTTCCCCCTGCCACATTCCCCACTTCCGCAGGGGAGCGGCACACCGCCGGCCGGCTTTCTCGGGGGCTGCACAGGTGTTCCTTCAGATAGATGTTCCCCTTAGATGTTCCTGGTGCATGCCGTCTCTCTCCTCCTTTATAGTCCTCCTCCGCCAATCCTAACTCGGCTGCCCACACGCCAAGTACGCTGCTCTCCTCCAATCAGGAGCAAGTCCTACAGTTTATTGGTTGAACTGGAGGCAGCTGTGTAGAAGCTGTTTACTTCTCTCCCAGCGCCATATTGTGGGAGAGCAGATGCATAGAATAAGTCTTAATTCCGGTAACTCAGTCTAGTCCGGATTGCTCCCCACACTGATAATTTCAGAGTGAGGAAGCCTAGGTGAGCCATGATGTTCACTACCTCCCAACACTTTGAAAGTACACATTACACTATCCAGGGGACTCTGTTCTCACTGGTACGAAATCTACCTGTTATTCTTCCATTAATAGGTAATCTTCCTTTGCTATTTGGATTATTTCTTTAAAATATGATGAGGATTTTTTTAAGATTTATTTTATTTATCTGAAAAGCAGAGAGAGACAAAGAAGAAGAGACAAAGGCAGAGATAGAGAGATCTTACATTCACTGATTCACTCCTCAAATGGCTGCAGTGGCTGGGACTGGACCAGGCCAAAGCCAGAAGCCAAGAGTTTCATCCAGGTCTCCCACATGATGCAGGAGCCCAAGTACTTGGGCCATCTTCCACTGCTTCCCCAAGAAAATTAGTAGAGAATTGGATTGGAAGTTGTGCAGCCGAGACTTCAGCCAGTTCCCATATGGGACGCCAGGGTTGCAAGCAGCAGCTTAACTGTTATGCCACAATGCCAGCCCCAAAATATGAAGTTTTAAATAAACAAAATCATAGAGAATAATGAATCCCTCAATAATCATCTCTGGATTCAAATGTCAAGAATATGTGTCAATATTGATTTCTCCAAGTGTTTTAAAGGAAATCAGATTATTTTAATTTTTTATACCATATGCATTTTAAAATATGGATACTTTCTTATGCAACCACAGTAGAATACATCTAACAAAACTCTACCTGCTTTTAAGGTTTTATTTCTGTGGTTAGTATTTTGTAGTTTCACTGTGTATTTTCCAGTTGTAGATTTGTTTTTACTCACCCTGCTCAGGTGATTCTTGATGTCTCCTCCTCCTAATTCTACTGTTCCAAATCCAATCCATCTCCAGGCCCTTTGGATTTTACCTCTTCAATAGATTTTTTTAACCCATTTCTTCTCTTTACTTCTACCACAAAAAGGTAGGTCCCATCTCTCACTTAGACCATGGTAATAACTCCAATAACGTCATGACTTCTCACATCCGTTCCTTCTCTGATACATCTATTTTTCAGAACACAGCTGGAAGGTTCTTTTTAAAACACAAAATCGATCATACAACTTCCACTTTAAACCCTTCATTTCCTATAGGAAAAAGGCCTTCGATGTTTGTACGGTTAGTTTCTAACAAGCTTTGCATATACCACTTATCCTGGGTTTCTTCTGCAACTACTATTCTCCACCACAATCCTCCACTTCCTAATTAACTTTTACCAGTCCTTCATACTTTCCATCCCTTCTTCATGGAATTCGTCCATGGAATCTATATTTCATTTTTTCCCTTAAATTCTCAAAGGGTAGACGACACGCAATAGCAATTTTCCACCTTCCATGTCGCTGAGCAATTAACTGAATAGTGTCAGTTGTCCTGGGAAACAAAGTTCCATAAAAGATCTTCCTTGCATCCCCTCCATTTAGAAGAGGGTTTCACATGAATCAGGAACTCAACAGTATTGGTCAAAAGAAACAACGAAAGCAAAAAATAAATGAACGTTCAGGCATTCCTTCTCTGTGCTTTCACAGGACGTGGCAAATTCCTACCTTACAGTACTTACACCATTCAACCTAACAGTTTTAAACTCAATTTCCTCAAATAAATTATTGTCCCTCAGAAGCCAGAAAATATGCTTGATTCTCTGTGTCTTCAACTAGATAATGAACTAGTACAATGTATATGTACAGATATAATTATAAAACAAGAAATTTGGGGAGAGGGTCAATAGGATCCCAGGTACATGAAACTGAGCTCATGATTATGATTAATTTATGCACAAATTATTCATTCCCATTTTACCAATCAGCATGCCACCTATGCCCCAGGCTTAGGCACCTGGGATATACCAACAAACAAAACACTAAATTTTTGCCCATATGACGCTTATTTCATGTCATGCTTTCATCAGCCGTCTATGAAAGTCTCCTTTTCTGTCTTACACTTTTTGTTATTGCTCTCCCCTTTGTTCCCTTTTCTCAAGACAATTCCTTGCTCCTTAATGGTAACTTTGTTCTTTGTACTTTCAATCCACCTGACATACGTATTTTCACATGTAAGAATATCCAAGAAAATCTATTGTATTATGTGTGTGGTCAGGGTTTCTTTTATAAATAGTATTATGATTTAGTCTCATTGTCTTTTTTTAATATTTGCTTTATATTTGAAAGACAGAGTCACACAGAGAGGGAGAGACAGAGACAGAGACAGAGAGAGAGAGAAAGGTCTTCCATCCACTGGTTCACTTCCCAAATGGCCACAATGGCCAGACCTGAGCCTATCCAAAGCCAGGATCCAGGAGCATCTTCCAGGTCTTCCACATGGGTTCAGGGGTCCACTGCTTTCCCAGGTGCATTAGCAGGGAGCTGGATTAGAGTGGAACAGCAGGGACTTGAACTGGAGCCCATGGGGGATGGCAGCATGGCAGGAAGGGGTTTTAACCCACTGCACCACATTGCCAGCCCCTCTCATTGTCTTTTTAATTTTACTATTTGTTCATTCCACTAATTCTGAGATCTACCTGGGTTTATAAATATAAAATTGGATTTCCACATGCAGAATCATGAAGCAAGACCCTTCCTTTCACCTTACACAAAAATTCACTCAACATGGATTAAAGACTTAAATCTATGACCTGACATCATCAAATTATTAGAGAGCATTGGAAAAACCCTGCAAGATATAGGTACTGGCAAAGACGTCTTGTAAAATACCCCAGAAGCACAGGCAGTCAAAGCCAAAATTAACATTTGGGATTGCATCAAATTGAGAAGTTTTTGTACTTCCAAAGGAACAGTCAGGAAAGTGAAGAGGCAACCAACAGAATGGGAAAATATATTTGCAAACTATGCAACAGATAAAGGGTTGATAACCAGAATCTACAAAGAAATCAAGAAACTCCACAACATCAAAACAAACAACCCACTTAAGAGATGGGCCAAGGACCTCAACAGACATTTTTCAAAAGAGGAAATCCAAATGGCCAACAGACACATGAAAAAATGTTCAAGATCACTAGCCATCAGTGAAATGCAAATCAAAACCACAGTGAGGTTTCAACTCACCCCAGTTAGAGTGGCTCACATTCAGAAATCTACCAACAATAGATGCTGGAGAGGATGTGGGGGAAAATGGGACACTAACCCACTGCTGGTGGGAATGCAAACTGGTTAAGCCACTATGGAAGTCAGTCTGGAGATTCCTCAGAAACCTGAATATAACCCTACCGTTCGACCCAGCCATCCCTCTCCTTGGAATTTACCCAAAGGAAATTAAATTGGCAAACAAACAAGCTGTCTGCACATTAATGTTTATTGCAGCTCAATTCACAATAGCTAAGACCTGGAATCAACCCAAATGCCCATCAACAGTAGACTGGAGAAAGAAATTATGGGACATGTACTCTATAGAATACTATACAGCAGTCAAAAACAATGAAACCCGGTCATTTGCAACAAGATGGAGGAATATGGAAAACATTATGCTGAGTGAACTAAGCCAGTCCCAAAGGGACAAATATCATATGGTGTCCCTGATCCGCAACAACTAACTGAGCACCAAAGGGGAAACCTGTTGAAGTGAAATGGACACTATGAGAAACAGTGACTTGATCAGCTCTTGTCCTGACTGTTGATGTACAATGTAATACTTTATCCATTTTAGTATTTTTTTTTGTTTTGTTCTAGTACTATTGGTTGAACTATGTAATTAACACACAATTATTCTTAGGTGTTTAAACTTTAACTGAAAAGTGATCCCTGTTAGGAATTTGGAAAACATTATGCTGAGTGAAATAAGCCAGTCCCAAAGGGACAAATATCATATGTTCTCCCAGATCGGTGACAACTAACCGAGCACCAAAAAGGAAACTTGTTAAAGTGAAATGAACACTATGAGAAACGGTGACTAAATCTAGTTCATTTCTTCTGGGCATTCTATACTGTGTCTTCTTACACAAACGCCAAGGTACTCATTCATTTAGAATGGCATTTCAACTCCTCACATAACAACATCAATGCAGTAAGCATCCTATTGTCTGTCTCTATATTTGTGGGCTTGGAAGTTTGTCTTGCACATGCCCAGGAGTAAAATGGCCATGACGACAGGATTAGCAGACTCAATTTCATGTCCACCAGTAGTTGAAGAGAACTCCATCTTCCTCTTCCCACCAGCATTTGACTTTATCAGATCCTCACACTGTCAAATACCTGATTTTGGTGTTTTATTATTTTAATGTATCTATGGTAACTAGGGAGATGGAGTCTAAAAGCTTCCTATAAGAGGTTCTTAAGCCAGATTCCCACTTTCATCCAAGTGCTCATGGTTATATTAACTGCCCTGTGACTCAGGTGACTCATCTAGAAAGTAAGGATCACAACAATATTTCTCTCACTTGAAATTAAAGGGTTAAAAAATTAACCAATAAAAAACAAAATCTGGCACAAAAAGTACTGAATAAATGTTGGCTATTATTATCATTTAGTGTCATTATTTACCATTTTTTCTCACTTAGTTTCCTCTTCTGTAAATTTTCCATTTATACCCTCAACCATGTTTCCTCTGTATTTACATATATGTCTTTCTGTTTAACACAAGCTTCTTATATTTTCTGAATATCAATCCCCTAAAAATATCTGTAAATGATGTGAATGAATGATCAGAAGTTAAACATTGCAGTTTCATTTTATAGAAATTTCATGGTTTACTCTTTCAGCTCACTGTCTCATTGGGTCATATTATGAACAAAATTTTGAATATCAATGTATTTTAATCAGGCCAATAGATTGTAAATAAAATTTAATTTACATTCCAGTTTTCTATGTCAACATACAAACCCACAATTATAAGCCAAAATAACTTATTCACTCTACACTGAAAAATATATTTGCATGGTTGTTACTAGATAATTTTAAAAATTAGACAGTATAGAAAAACTATGAATTTTGTCAAATCTTCTTGAAGACAAGTATTTTGTCTCAATTTCAAATTCACTATTCAACTAGAACAGCCCCTAAAATGGGCTGCTGAAATATTTTCATCTTCTGCAAGATTACCAGATTACTTATCACTATTAAAAAGAGATAGTGTTCCAAGAAAATCTATGTCTAGAATCATAAAGTTTGTGAATATTTCCCAAGTAACTCAGAACAACAAAGAAGTCAATAACATAGTAGTATACAAACTGCTTAACCCCCCACCTACATAGGAAAACTCTCATTTTTAGATATTTTTAAGCATTTAAAATATCATTTAAAAACAAATTGTCTCTATATTGAAAGAAGTATAATTCATGCAAAAATTGGGAAGCCATAGCTAAAATAACAAAACAATGACCAATCACCACCATTCCCAAATAGTGTTCAGGTGATTTTCTAATATCTGACATTGTTGTTGTTGTTTTGGTAAAATAGCAAGGTTAGGTAATCCAGATAAGAACTCACACAGACAGAGAAGGAATTCTCATGAACAATAACTTGCTTCTAACATCTAGTAATATTCTTACTAAGTAAAACAGACACAATTGAGAAAAGTTGGCCAAATCACTGTTTTTTCAGAAAAATTCCAAAGCTGATATGCAGATTTGTTTAGTGAGTCATTTAATCCATTGTTCATGAACATGTATCAGATTCTGGACTTAATAATGAGCTAAAACTTATAACTATCTTTGTGGTTCTGAATTAGCAGAGGAGACAAATACATTTTAAATCACACAGAGGTCGGAAAAGGCATTTAGCTTATAGTTGAAACTCTGCTTGGGATATTCAGATCCTATATTAAAGTGCATGGGTTCAAGTCTGAGCTCCACTTCTGATTCCAGCTTCCTGCTAATGCACACCTCAGCAGACAGTGGCGATAGCTCAGGTATGTGGGTCCTGCTACCTACATGGCGATCTAGATTGAGTCACCATCTCCTAAATTCAGCCTGGTCAGGCCCCAGACACTGCAGCATTTAGGGAGCAAACCAAGGATGAGAGCTCTGGCCCTTTCCCTCTGTCTAGGAGTTAGAAGGAATTAACTAAAAAATAAAATTACACAGAGATGAAATTACCCTGAAGGATAGGCTCATGGTCAATGTGACCACAAACGTCTATAATAAAAGAATCTGACCTAGTCTGGAAGATTCAAGAAAATCTTCCTGAGCTTGTATCTGTAGGAAAATAATGAGTTAAGCTGGTGAACAAATGAGGCAGGGAGAATAGTTTGTTCAAAACCCTACGCTGCAATAGAGTGCAGTGACTCCACGGATATAGCTAGGAAGGATGAAATAAAGGAGCTGCAAGATAAAGCAGGGAGAAAAGATGCTGTCTAGATGTGCCTGGCTATTTGGCTATCTTCAATGTTTTTTTTTAAGTGAAAAAGGAAGCTATCGACAGGCTTTAAGAAGGGAAGCTCTAATTTAGAGAATGAATTGGGGATACAGCAAGAATGGAAACCAATTATAAAGACATTGCCATAGTCCACTTGAGAGACAGTAGTCGCTTGGGCTGAGGTGGTAGTGAAGGAGATAAAGAGAGGTACAGGGACTCTAGAGATACTGAGCAGGCAAAATCAATAGGACAGGATGGGTAAGAACAGATGCAACAAAAGTCTCTTTTATAATTTCTCTATGAATCTTTCTAGGCATTGTACTTCTTTCTCTATTATGGCTGCTAGTTGGTCACATCCCTGCAGGTTAAGAAGGAACTGCTCTCCTGCAACTGTTTGGATATCCAGGAAGAATTTTCCATGTATCCATGCAAGAAACTTTCTCAGCACCATTTACAATACAAGAACACTTTTGGTTGTAGATATTTTGTAAGTTGCTCTCCTGAAACATGGCAGAACTAATTTTGTAGACCAACATCTGATCCTATTTAACCCTGTGGGATATCAGTTATTTTCAATGCTGTTAACTTCACTTGCTTCATCAGGACATCTGATTATCACACATAGGATTCTTACTTCCCAGGGTCCATTCTTTTCTAAGGATTTGTTCCAGTTTATGAAATACGTTATCTGCAAAACCCACAGAAATTTAGAAAATGTTCCAACCTTTTTCCTTTGGATCTTCTATTAGTTTAACAAAGTGTGCATGACAGAAATACAAACACATTTAAAGGTTTTGCTATAATTTTTCCTTCAAGTCCACATTCAATTATATGTAAACAGCTAGTTCTGCATGGCTAGATTTGGATCCTTTTCTTATGGATGCTCATAGAAACACTGACCACAGTGTTTTTTCAGAGTAATTTCAGAGTAATTTCACCTTTGTGACACTTTATTTTCTTTTCCTCTTTTTAAAATAACATTAATTCTCCACTAACTAAAAGGTTCAACAAGTAAAAGGACAATAGTTCAGCAAGAATGTAAGAGTTATAACAGGCCGGTGCCACGGCTCACTAGGCTAATCCTCCGCCTGCGGCACCAGCAACCCGGGTTCTAGTCCCGGTTGGGGTGCCGGATTCTGTCCCAGCTGCTCCTCTTCCAGTCCAGCTCTCTGCTGTGGCCCAGGAGTGCAGTGGAGGATGGCCCAAGTGCTTGGGACCTGCACCCGCATGGAGACCAGGAGGAAGCACCTGGCTCCTGGCTTTGGATCAGCGCAATGTGCCGGCCGTAAAGCACCAGCCATAGCAGCCACTTGGGGGGTGAACCAATGGAAAAAGGAAGACCTTTTTCTCTGTCTCTCTCTCTCTCTCTCTCACTGTCTAACTCTGCCTGTAAAAAAATAAATAAATAAATAAAATAAAGAGTTATAACCAATAATCAAATGAAAAGATGTCAATGTCATTATTTTAAAATGAATATCTATCCTGCAAAGTCAAATTTATCAGCACTGTTTTGAGGTTTCGCTACATCTTCTCCCAACTGGACCATCAGATTTGTTAAAATCCATTCACATAGTATAAAATCACATCCAGTTTTAAATTTTACAACATAAATTTTTTTCTTTCAAAACTTATTTCTCATAAGCAATCCCAGGAAAGAGGATTGGTACCTAGAAAACAGAAACTTGGTCCAATAGAAATAGTCGTCCCAACCATGTTTTGGAACTCTAGGCTCATGTATCAGCACAGGCAGAAGTTGATTAAAATGTTGACTTCAGAGGCAGGCTTTGTGGTGCTGATTGGGTTGCCCATATCCCATATTAGAGTGCCTGTACTCAATTCCTGTACCCGGTTTCTGATTCCCCTGGAAGGCAGCTGGTGATAGCTCAAGTAGCTGGGTCCCTGTCATCCATATGGAAGACTTGGATTGAATTCTCAGTTCTCTGCTTCAATCTAGTCCAGCATTTGAGACTAGATGATTGCTACGGGTATTTGGGAAGTGAAAGAGCAGATAGACATTCTTTCTGTCAGTCTGCCTGTTTCTCTCTCTCTCTCTCTCTCTCTCTCTCTTTGCCTCACAGGTAAAAATAATACTAAAACATGAAGTGCTGACTTTCCTATCAATTTGATATTCTAACACTTTTTATTAACTATATGCCCTTGGGCAAGTTATCTAACCTGCCTGAGCCTTAGTATACTGTAATATATTATCTTCTAATTATTTTGCAACTTATAATATATGGAGACACATAATATTTAAAGTGCTTGCAACTGGGAGACATGTAGGAACTATCATCGCCATCAGTGCTTTATTTCCTGCTTTTGCACAGGTAGGGACATCTACCACAAAAGGAGAGATGCTTGAGAAGGAAATGTGCCGATAATCTGCTGTCCCCTAGCAAATGGAAAGATGCAAGACTGAGTAAGTTATATAGCAATTAATAATATAGTTAAGTAATTAGTAAGTTCAGCAAGAATATATGAGAGGGGAACAGAGAGAGAGGAGGGGTAAAATGATGTTCTTGTATTTATTGATGGAGTAGGTTAAAGGAAAAAGGAAGTAATGGTTCCCAAAAAAGTATATAGAATATGGAAAATAGTATATAAATTGGTATGTACCACCAATTGAATAAAAATAATGATAGCACGGAGCTGAATCCAGTATCTGTGTTATTTTAGTATCTTTAAGTCTATGCAAAACAAAGCATATGTGGTTTATAACTAATAACTATGCATGATGGCTCTTTCCATTTTACAGATGAGGCAACCAAGTCTCAAAGAAGTCTAATTTACAAATGTATACCTAGGAAACCACAGGGCAATACCTCACCAGGTTTCCTCAAAATCCATGCTCTTTTTCCTATAGCACAGTCAATTCCAAGGTCATACAGCTCCACCTTCTTTGACCACGGCTCATATGCAGTTACAGTCACAAAACAATATCCTCATAATAAATAGATATTTGTATATAACAGTGCAAAGTAAGCAGGGACTGTTGCTCAGAAAAATGTAGGGCTATGTATTCATCTACAAGCCAAAGGCATCAAAAAGCAAAACAATGACCTTTTAAGGAAATCTTCTTATGAAAATAAAACAAAAGAAAAGCCAAATCAAGTTCACATTCACCATTTTCAGCCATTAAATAAAGGTACTCTAACAACATCCTTTCAAGACTGCCATATATTTTAGAAGCATAAAGAATGCCTATTTGTCTAACAAAGACAATAAAATAAAGCCAAGCAGATTAGAAATAAAACTACATATTTCTATGATGATTCAGAATATTTCTATGAGTAAATGAATTTCTGATATATATGGTTAACATTTTGAGGAATGCAAAGATATTCATAGGAAAAATGGGAGAAATTCATGCTTAGCTAACTCAACTTTATGTATGAGAAGTTATAACTATGGTATAAAATCCATAGTAGAAATGAAACAAGATTACATCACTGACAATTGCTAATATTAATGGACCAGAGGGGACTAGATTCCCTGAAGCAAGAAACATATCAGAGAGGAAAGACATACAATTCAGCTTCAAAAAGCAAAATCCATTAACCACGAAATAGGGAAACAAAAAAAATCAAACTTTCCATATACTATATCTTACTGGTAAAAAAAACTATTATCAAAAAAGACCTCTAATAAATAAAATGTTTCTGCCTCAAAAAATTAAAATATATGATTTAAAGTCTTTGAAAAATTCCAGAATATTTATATGGTGATTATTTTGCCAACACATATCCAGCAAAGTTCCAACATACTTCTCTGGGTGTACAGATCTCAAAAGAATGTGTGTCGGCTGGAAGACACTTAAATGAGCTTTTTTTTAATTTAGTAAAGTATAATATTTGCTACTACATATTTGATGTGAGGTGTTCAAAGTTTTTGTTTACATTATGAATAACTCCAAACAACATCTAGTCTGGAAAAGATATACTTACATTTGCTAAGACTTATTATAGTCACTTTGAATCATTTCATATATAGAGATTGGCACTGCAAATTCAGCATCCCATATGGGTGTTGGTTTGTGTCTTGGCTACTCTACTTCTGATCCAGGTTCCTGCTAATGGCCTGAGAAAAGCAGTGGAAGATGGCCCAAATGTTTGGGCCTCTGTCACCCATGTGGGACACCCAGGTGAAGCTTCTGACTCCTGGCTTCAGCCTGGGCCAGCGCTGGCCACTGAGGCCATCTGGGGAGTGAACCAGAGTATAGAAGAACTCTTTTGGTCTGCCTCTCCTTTCTGTCTATAGCTCTGACTTTCAAATAAATAATTAAATCTTTAAAAGCATATATTTCACACACAAATGGTCTGAATCAATTAGAGTTGTTCATATAGTAAGATGAAAACCATCAAGGCGACTGTCAGGAATCAAATAGATAAATGGCCTCACCATTGGTCCAGGTGAAGCAGAAAAGACATGGAATGGCATGTACATACTGAGAATAAAGCAGAACACAGAGGCTTTCTGCTGCTTTAATGGGATTAAAGAAATACATTCCAACACGACAGATATATTTAAAAATTGTTAAATTTTAAGTGTTTGTATCATAAAAAGTAAGTATTTAGGTGACACATGTTAAATAGTTTAAATGGCTATTCTACATATAAATATCCATATATAGTCTGTATGTATATACTATATGCATCATGTATATATATGTATCTGTATATGTCTATTTCTATATCAAAATACCATGCTGTATACCATAAGTAAATACTTCTGCCAATCACAGTAATTTTTTTAAAAGTTGAGCAACTCATCAAGTGCGAATCTTTATTCAGAGAAACAATTAAGCATGTGTGTAGACAGCCTTTCTAAGTCAGCTCCAGTGATTCCCTGCCTCCTGGTACCCCTGAGTTCTCCTCTCCAGTCTTGACTGAGCTGACCAAATGCTTCTAACAAATAGAACAAAGGTAATGGGTTGTCCATCCTGCGGTTGGCTACAAAAGACTACAATTTCCATCTTGCATTCTGCCAAGGTTCTTCCAGCTGGTTCACACTCAGGAAGTCAGTTGTTATTTCTGAGTTGCCCTGCAGACAAGCCCACAGGGCAAGGAACTGAGGGCAGTCCCCAGCCATTGCCAGCTAAAAAAGAAATGAAGCTCTCAGTCCAGCAATCCATGAGGACCTGATTGCTGCCAACAGCCACGTGATTAACTTGAAATTAGCTGCTCCACCAGCAGAGCCCCAGGATGAGCGCAGACCCTGCTCACACCTTGTCTGCAGCCTCATGAGAAATGCTGAGCCAGGAGAGCCAGCTAAACTCTGATCAGACTGCTGACTACAGAAACCGGGATAGTGCATGTTGTCTTACACCACGACATTTTCTCAGTAACTAGTTACACAGTAGCAGATACCATACAATATTCAATAAAAAATAAGCTAATTAATGGTCTCATCTATGAATACATTACTGGTTTTAGAATGAGAAGATGCTTGCCCATATACCAACTTTTATTACTCAATTCCAGCACCTCAGTGTCTCTCAAATAGACTTGTCTCCTTGCTTCTAGTTTCGTCCCCTCTGAATCCACCTTTCAGGAGTGTGAGTCATTCAAAAACCCTTTTGTTGATGTCCTAATCCCCAGAATGAGACCTGGAGGTCAGCACAGAAGTGATTAGTTAGCTTGAGTGTTATAATGGTGTAAGACTGGCCCCCAATTTGACATGACTTGTTTCTTTAGGCAAAGGGGAAATGGGGACCCAGGAGCACACACAGGGAGAACATCAAGTGAGACAGCCACAAGGCAAACAACTACTGAAAGGCAGGAGAGAAGCATGCAGCAGACTCTTCCCTGGAGTCATCAGAGGATGCGAAGCTTTGCTGACACTGTGATCTAGGACATCTAGCCTTCAAAACTCCGAGACAATAAATGTATACTATTCAGGACATTCAGTTGGTGGCATTTTGTTACAGCAGCTCTAGCAAACTGATACATTATCTTCCACACAGTTAACCAGAAGAGATTTATTTAAAATATGAATTTCACTATGTCATGGCCCCCATTCATTCATTCAGGCAACAGAAGGCTCTTCCACACCAAGCTCTTGACACTGAACGTTCAGCAGTAAACAAGAAATACAGCTGCGGCACACACTATCCGGCTAGCACGTAGAGTGTCTTTGTGCTTGGAAAAGGGGGCTACCTCCAGGCAAATTGTAAAACGGCACCTCCTTGTGGAGGATGAGTTAACATGAATACCCTCCTCAAATGAAAAGACAAACTACTCCACAAGGGTAGAGGAATGGAACTGTTCTATCTATCTAAGCAAAGTTGGTAATAATATGCCTGCTGGATTTAGGTCTGCATTTTCACCCTGTTGTCTGGCTGCTTTTGTGAGAGCAAAAGTTGCACAGTCATTAAGGACAGAGCTGATGAAAGGTCTCCACATCTACTAAATTGACTTAGATCTTAAATTCCATTAAGGTACTCTGTTAATTCTTGGTTAAGGATAACAAAAAATCCAGAATTCTATGCTCAAACAGCCTGGACAAATGGTTTGCCAAAAGTGGCTCTGACCACATATCTAAATGTCCACTGGCTGACCCAAAGGAGCAGAGGAGGGTAGACTCTGGCACAGGTATCCTGAAATAAACCCGCTGAAGCATAAAATTCCAGATGTGGATGGCATATTCTGGAAAAATCAATGCAAGTTTTACATACCACTCCACAGAACACTCATTTTTATCTTAATAGAAAAATAATGGATCTTCCTCTCAAATAACTGAGTAAAACTGATGCTGTATCAAAATGTATTAACCTTATATAGTTTCACTCAACAAATGAATATCTGTTGTTGCTTGAGAAGTATAGAGGCAGACTAAAAGACACTTCGCGATCTGGCCTCAAAACTGTCGTCTGCTCAGCAGCACCAGGGCCCTGATAACTGCCTGTGGCTTGGAGGACCTCTGTCTCTTCTCCAGCCGCATCTTCTCCAGGGGACAAGAATTCCTAGGAACCAAAAGGCTCACACATTCTGCACCCATTAGACAATGCTCTAATTGTCTAATGAGCATTAGACAGGAGATGTAAGAACCTGAATTCTACAACCAAATAGCCCAGATGGTGGTGTTCTGGAAAGGCTCCTACCAATTCACAAAAACTCGTTTTGGGACTGACATTGTGGTACAAGGGGTAAAGCCACTGCCTATGATGCTGGCATACCATCTCTGAGTGCCAGTTCAAGTCCCTGCTGCTCCACTTCTGATTCAAATCTCTGCTAATGCGCCCGAGAAAGCAGCAGAAGATGCCACAAGTGCTTGGGCCCCTGCACCCATGTGGGAGACCTGGATGCAATTCCAGCCTCCTGGCCTCAGCTCCAGCTTTTGTGGCCATTTGGAAAGTGAACCAGTAGATAGGTATCTCGCGCTCTCTCTCTCCCTTTGTCTTTCCCTCTGTCGTATTGACTTTCAAATAAAATAAATTAAATCCTTTAAAAAAAAAACCATTGTTAAATTTTCAGAAATTTTGTAACCTGGATGTTAAACAGGACCTTTATTAGCAATAAATGTATAACCTTAAATAAGTTATATTGGAAACAAAGACAATAAATGTTAAAAATGATTTCATTTAATATAAAGCTATTTTAATTACTATTACTATTATCTGTGTCCTTGCTATTTATGCCCAGGGCATCTGCATTGTGGAAATACTGTACAACAGTGTCCTGTTGCATATTTCCTTCCAACTCTGCCTCCAATGTCATCATGTTACAGCCTCAATTTGGCACACTGCTATAAATACAAATGTAATAAATCAGGGCTTAGTTTATTTCATTGATTGCCCAGGCATGAAAATACAGTAGAGAAAATGTTAAGAAGATTAAACTTTAAAATTTGTCATGTGTGTAGCCATCACATGGAAGCACAAAATTTGGGAGATATCTGTCCATTCTCTTGGAAAACTACAATGTAGTTAAGCAAAGAAGTCAAACACATCACTGATGAGCGACTGTGCTTGGTGGTTTCACTTGTACTTACTCATCAACACAAAGACAAATGTTGACCACTGTGCATCTAAGAATCATAAGGAGCTAATTGTTAAACAATGACCAGCACTTCAGTAGGTTCAGAGTCCATTTCCAACACTAATGTGAGTTTTTCCTATAATCCTTCTACACATACATGGGCCATGTTACCTGAGGATGCACCCTTAGAGGACATATTTGCAGCCAGGGAGTTAGCCATAAGTAAAGTGTCCCTCCAGTATTTGACCACACCAGAACAGGAAAATAGCAGGGTTGACAGTAGCTCAGGGATGAGTGTTTGGCATAGAGGCAGTATTGGTCCCATCCCACTCATAGGCTTGCCTTCTGCACCGGACTAATTTGCAACACTCCACACTTATCACATTAATCGGTTTTCATTATCAGTCACTGATACTGCTCACCTGCTTAGATGCCCTTTTATTTTCATCGTCCTACCATGAGAACCCAAGTCAGAACTGCCACATACAACTCAAAAGTTTGGTTTTAATGAAAGAATAAATGAATTTTAGGAATTCCAGTCAACATAAGCTATGAGTCAATCAACAACACATTTAAGCGCTTCAGGTTTTAATTTGCTTAGTGTAAATGAACATACTTTTTTGTCCTTTTTGTGAAGATTAAATAATACATGTGATCATTGCAGAAGCTACATGTATTAAACACTTATTTACCAGACATTGTTTTTGGAGTTACACACAGATTATCTCATTTTATTTTGTTAAGATTTGTTTATTTATCTATTGGAATGACAAAGTGACAGAGACAGAGGGAGAGATAAAGAGGAAGAAGTAGGGGAGAAGAGGGGGAGAAAAGGAGATGGAGGGAGAGAGAGAGTGAGAGAGAGACAGAGACAGAAACAGAAAGAGAGAGATGAATCTTCCTTCAGTTGGTTTGGTTCACTCCCTAAGTGTCTGCAGCAGCCTGGGCTAGGCCAGGCCAAAGCCAGGAGCCTAGAAATCCACACAGATGGATTAGAGCACTGCTTGGATATGCACATCACATCTTGCAGTGCAGGTTCCAGTCCAGCTATGCTGCTTCTGATCCAGCTTCCTATTAAAGCACCTGGGAAGGCAGTAGATGCTGGTCCAAGATTATCTCATTTTAATTCTCCTATACTGTAACTCTAGGAGATAGGTACTAGTATTATGCCTACTTTAGAAACACAGGAACTAAAGCTTAAAAAGAAATGCAGAAGTTCAGGTACACAATAGGATTCAAATAATAATTTCTCATCTACACTTATAAAAGCAACAAAATATTTGGGTCACTGTTTAATTTTCAAAAAATTTCCACAAAGTTGCTATTTAAATATTAATAAAGAAGCACCTCTTCTTTAATCTGGCCATATGTTCAGTAAGTACTGTACTTGAAAGGCAAATACTAGTGAGTCCAGTGCTAACAAATTATAAGAAATGCAATCAATATAGATAAAGGAGATTATATATGATTCTTCTGTAAAGCTTGTTTAGTCAGACAGGAATAATAATTGCCAAGTAATTTTTCAGTGAAAGCAATACAATACAAGTGACCCATTTCAAGATACAAACAAGCAAGAGGTTCCCTAGACCTGAAAATGATCCTCTCTTTTTACAATCAGTGTATTAGAAGATACTTCAGGAAGTTCAACTCTTGCTTTTAATCTAGTTGCTAAGTACCTGAGTACCAAAAAAGAAAGAAAGAAAGTGAAACAAAAAACTCAGTCCAAGGATAATATCTATAAAACTGTATTATATACCAGTATAGCAAGGAAGGAAAATCAGAGAATGTATTCTCATATGTACACATACAACTTCCTCTAATATTTAGACAGACAATAGAAGTAACTCTAAGAAATATTAGTTAAGTCCACTTATAAGATGTATCAGTTATGTTCCAATGATTTTCCCTTTATTCATTAATTGCTTACCTACTAATCACTGAAAAGTAAAACGACTGATTCTTCCAATTCTACATCACAATCACCTATACTAACCGTATTTTCTTCATTATTGCTCTCTTTAGGAAACAGCCTATATGGGCAGGAATAAAAATAATTTTTATTGGATACAGGGAATCTCCTTCTTGTTAAAAAACCTATTTTATTTTCCAAGAATCCAAAACACTGAAAAATAGTTTGGAGCACACATCTAAAAAGAAATTGAGAACTAAAACAAATCTTTAGTGATGATAAAATTTAGCCAGTTTTCAGTTATATCACACTTCTCAAGTTATACATAATTTTCTTTAAACTGAATGTTATAGAATGGTAAAATAAGTGAATTTAATAAAAATATAACAATAAAATCTACTAACAACTTAGAAAGAAAGAACCAAATATGTGCAATTCTTTCTCTAAACAAGCTACAGTTTTATTTCAAATTGCTCCACAGAAATCTAGGTGTTCTCAAGGTCTTTCCTTTGCACTCACATTTGTGTCTTAAGTGCTGATTTTTGAACTGTGTTTCAATTCTCCTTACTTACTTATTTCCTGCTATTTTATTGCTTGTCACTTCTGTAGACTAGTTCTTCCAAAATCATATCCCAATACTTTTTCCTTCAGCATACATCCTAATACTTACTAGCCCAGGATTTTGCAGAACTATATAATTTTATTAGTTTTTAGAAGACTCTTTTAGAATTGCCTTTGTAAGCATCAGGTGTATTTTGTATCAACAGATATTATTTGTAGATGTAGTTTTTAAATTCTGTTGACTCTACTGCCTAAATAGATTTCAAACACTACCCCCCTAGATTCTGCCCTTATTGCTATTGTTAAGCTTGACCTGTCAACATTTCTCATTTTTATTAATGCACTAATTTTACAGCTCTCTCTGCTTTCAATCTTAACACCTTCCAATACATCCATTATTCAGTTTTTAAAAATTTTCAAAAATAAACATGATATGACCCTCCTGCCTCAGCTCATCAATATACTTTTTCATCTTAAAATAATGTGAAATATTTTAATATGGATAACATGATATACTAGATAGGAAATTATTTCTATGTTACAGAAACAACTGTGAAATTAAGGAAGAACACAGGTGGTTCATAAGTTAAAGACTGGTGAAATAGGCTGGTTAAAAAGGGTGTTCCAGGTTGCAGAAATGCATGAATGGTCTCTTCAGAACACCAACTATGCCAATCCTTCCATCTCTCTTACCCTATTCCTTTGGCAAATGGGCAACACCACAGAAAGAGCACGTGCTTAGCTGGGTTGTCACTGCTTGCCAGCATCTCTAACAAGACTGCTCCAACACAAGGTGACAGCTTCTATGGGAGATACTGCTTGATAATTCACAGTATTCGGTCACTTCACCATATTTTTAACTTCATATATGGTCTCTTAAAATGCAGGCTATATTTTTATTTTATAACACATGGTATGACTATGTGACAATGACCTGGCCTATGGAGCTTAAGGGAGTTGTTGTGCGCAGTTCTGGGAAATATCCTTAAAACTAGAGGGCGTGATCTTCTCTCCTCCTTTCTGGCTGGCATGCAGGAAGAATCGATAGGTCCAGCACTCAGGTTGCATATCAGATGGTTTTGATAATGGAAGACATCTATGGAAGAATAAGGGCAAAGAAACAGGTCCTTGATAGCATGAAATATTAGACCAAATACTAATATACTCCTTTTATGTGAGAGAGAACAGACCCATTTCTAGTTTAAGCCATCTGTTACCTATTGGGTTTGCATTATTTGGAGATCAATCTAATCTGAACTAAAACAGTTCCTCATAGCATACTATGTTAATATTGGAAGACATGTGAAAGTAATAGATGTTGGCTGGTGCCACAGCTCAATAGGCTAATCCTCCCGGCACCGGCACCCTGGGTTCTAGTCCTGGTCGGGGCGCCGCATTCTGTCCTGGTTGCCCCTCTTCCAGGCCAGCCCTCTGCTGTGGCCCGGGAGTGCAGTGGAGGATGGCCCACGTGCTTGGACCCTGCACCCACTGGGAGGCCAGGAGAAGCACCTGGCTCCTGGCTTCAGATCAGCGCGGTGCATTGGAGGGTGGACCAATGGCAAAGGAAGACCTTTCTCTCTGTCTCTCTCTCTCTCACTGTCCACTCTGCCTGCCCAAAAAAAAAAAAAAGTAACAGATGTTAGTGGGTGACATGTGACATGGTGGGTAGGGCTACTGCTTGCAATGCTGGCATCGCATGCAGATACCAGTTCAATTCCCAGCTAATCCACTTCTGATCTAGCTTTTTGCTGGTACATCTGGGAAAGCAGAGGATGATGGTCCAAATCCTTTGGCTTCTGCACCCACATAGGCGACCCAGAAGAAGCTCGTGGCTACCAGCTTCAGTCAAATCAAGCTTCAACTGTTGTGGCCAACTGGGGAGTGAATCAGAAAATGGAGATCTTTCTCTCTTTGTATCTCCCTTTATCTCTGTAAACTCCATCTTCCAAATAAACTTAAAAAAAAAATAGATACTAGACAGGAAAATAAAAAACAGCTACTCCCTACATGTAGCCTCTCACTACCAACTTCAACTATCTTTTTCCCTCATTTTATGCAGAGTTTCTTTAATATAGGTTTGTCCAAATGTATAAAATTCTCTTAATAAATAGCTTGGTCTGTTTATTGCTTCCCTCTCCTTTCATCTGAATAGCTAATTCCTGCATGTATTAAGTGCCAGGTCATCAGTAACAATCTCCTATCATTTGTTGAGGTCCCAGACTCCAAGATGGGCTTTTTTTTTTAACCTTTCCTTCAGGTTCTTATAAGACTCTGAAGTCCCACCAGGTATTTCTATATTTACATTTGATGACTGGTTTGCTTCTCTTTTCTTTCCTACATTAAATAAACTATGAACTCACAGGCAGCATCTTAGATTGGTTTCTCTGAAAACCAACATTCAGAGGGGGATGTGCAAATTTAAACAATCCACTGGGGTATATTCTTGGAAGACACGTCTGTAAGGAAGTGAAGGCGGAAGGACTGTGTAAGACGAGTTGCTGAGCTGCATGCAGTGCAGTTGCAGTGAAGTTCCTGCCAACCCTAAGGAGAGTTCCAAGGCTGGTATAGATCGTAATGACAGCCCTCAAGATCTTTCCATCAACCAAACATTTATTTCCCCCATACTCTTTCCCTAGCAGGTAGTTAACACTTGGGTGACAAAGATGCTGGTATCCAAGAGCAATTTCCAGTGGGGGACACACCTAAGATCCTTTAGCAGCAGAGAGCCCCAGCAAATGAGCGGTGGGTGAGCACCACGGTATCCTCTACAGTCAGGAGCTGTGTCTTGTTCCGTTGTAAATGTGCAATGCCTAAAAAATGGAGTATTTTGTTTCGGATGGATACAATGATGAACAATCAGACAAATAAACAAAGATGACTTTTCAAGCAAAGGGGATAAAATCAATAAAGGAAAAATAGAAGATGCTTGTAAAAGAGTTAACTTTGGAAGCAAAATCTTCCTAGAGAGTGGAAAACACAGTTGTAGGATCCTATCAGCTCTACGCTAGCATTACTTAGAGATGAGGTTAATGAGGACCTCCAAAGAGGATGAATAGCCTTGCCAAGGTACACTCCCAGTAACACAGTCAATAGGCATGAGAGTTGAAGCGTATATAAAGAAACACAGTCCTGAAGATAACCTCATTTGTAGTGCTACCAGTAAATAAAGGTAGTTCTGAATCAGAGTATTTAAGTGGAAATCTAAAGGAAGAATTTAAAAATAAAAGTTTCCAAGTTTCCTATAGTATGGAGGTAAAGATAATTAACAGAATTTGAATAAAAGTAGATTAAGAGCTTCAGCAGAGTACACTTTTACAAAAAAAAAAAAGGACATTATAAGAGTATCTAAAGAAATCAAGAAATGTGAAAAAGGTGACTTTCAGTCAAGGATTGTTCATCCATGCTAGAGATTGAGTTAAATTGAAATAGTAATTATCTGCCACACTCCAAGTCTCCATATTTGATGCTTAAAAGACAGTTACTTCTAGAATTTTTATTTCAAAATCATTCTTCTACTGAAAACATACTGATTTGTTTCCTTTAATATGATACTTTCCTCCTACATGAGGACAGATTTTCATTTATTTTCTGATACTTTAATTTTTGTGTTAATATGATATTAATACAGAGAACAGATTCAATTCTATGAATATAATGATCTTCACTTCCCCCTCTTGTTTTCTTCCTTCCTTTTTCAGTTGTTGAGACATAGTTTTCTTTTGTTTTTTGTTTGTTTGTTTGTTTGTCTGTTTTGACAGGCAGAGTGGATAGTGAGAGAGAGAGACAGAGAGAAAGGTCTTCCTTTGCCGTTGGTTCACCCTCCAATGGCCGCCACGGCTGGCTCACTGCGCTGACCCAAAGGCAGGAGCCAGGTACTTCTCCTTGTCTCCCATGGGGTACAGGGCCCAAGCACTTGGGCCACCCTCCACTGCCTTCCCTGGCCACAGCAGAGAGCTGGCCTGGAAGAGGGGCAACCGGGAAAGAATCTGGCACCCCGACCAGGACTAGAACCCGGTGTGCTGGCGCCGCTAGGTGGAGGATTAGCCTATTGAGCCGCCGCGCCAGCCGAGACATAGTTTTAAAACAGAAAAAAGTTTAAAGGATTTTCCTTTAGAGAATTCAAACTATGCTGATTGTGAGATCTTAGAATTTTTGGAGAAAACACTTTATATATATTTTTTTGACAGGCAGAGTTAGACAGTGAGAGAGAGAGATACAGAGAGAAAGGTCTTCCTTCCGTTGGTTCACCCCCATGTGGCCACTACTGCCGCCACTGTGCCGATCTGAAGCCCGGAGCCAGGTGCTTCCTCCTGGTCTCCCATGCGGGTGCAGGGCCCAAGCACTTGGGCCATCCTCCACTGCCTTCCTGGGCCATAGCAGAGAGCTGGCCTGGAAGAGGGGCAACCAGGACAGAATGCGGTGCCCCGACCGGGACTAGAACCCAGGGTGCCGGCGCCGGGAGGATTAGCCTAGTGAGCCGCTGCCAAAACACTTTATATGTTATTATCCTCCTTTTTTCGGTATTTCCTTCTAAAGATATGGTATAGGTTTACAAAATCCACTCAGATTTTATTTAGAATTTTCTTCATGGGATATAAATTACATTACTATAAACCTATAAGCAGCGTCGGCCTCTTCATCACCACCTGCTGCTTGATGTACTTATAGCACATATTGTTGGCAGCAGGCTTTCCACACATCAGCCAGTGACTCTCCGTGTAAACTTGTGAAGTGAAACAAACTTATCCTCAGTATAAACAAACAAGTGGCTTGGGAAAGGCCAAGAACAAAAACACAGCAGGCCCAAAGCTGGAACCCAGACTTTCCAACTCATCCCGGCAAACTACTTCTTTCTCCCTTATACTATATACTGATACGCGAAAACATACTTTCCTCTGTTATCACTAATTCTAACTTCTGAAGGTCAATTTTTCTATTGCATCTATTTCTTTATCTTCTTTGAATTTTTTAAAATTTCCCAGGTAAGTGCTAGAAGTAGGGAAATCATAAATAAGGAGGCTGTATTCTGTTTCCATAATCAACTCTGACCACTGGCACAACAACCACCAAGCAGAAAAGCAATCACTATCCTTAGTTAGAAAACAACAGAATTTTTGCCTGAGGTGGGATGATGGCATAAAGCCTCAAATTGGCAATACAAAGCTTCAGAGGAAAAGCTTGGCATCAATCTAATAAATAAGTATAGCCAAGAAAGAGAAAAAGCATTTCTTTCCAACATTCTGTGTGAAAACATAAGCAGGCACAGCGACACTTGTTCAAAAAGTCATCTGAAACATATTTTTGAGTTCCAATTAGTATAAAATTCTTGCAGATCCAAAATTTATCCAAATTACTTTTTTTCCAGGACCTGCTCAAGAATTTCCTTGATTTTGTTGAGAGGTTCTCACAGACCTGAAGTTCTTACATACACAGGTTGTCAGTGTCATGTTTGACTGCTGCCAAGCAGGTGCAACAGGGAAACATTGTGTCCACTCTACTGTATTTAAATTTTTGCACTGGGCTAACAATAAAAAATAATAATTCTAGTATAGTGTTCAGATATGCACATTAGGAGCAGCATGCAAACTGAGAAGGCAGCAGTGAATCTAAACCAGCCAAAGGCCTTCAGCAGGAACTCCTCTGACTGGAGCAGTTTAGGAATAATGCAGATAAATCACAGAGCAAGCAAGGGGGAGTAGAATGCATTTCAGGCTTGGCTCAGAGGAAAAGACATATGAGACACACTCGGGGAAACTAAATTTATACAGTCTAGAGAATGAGCTTCAAGGAGGGAAGCTGATCATAATCTATAAATACCACCAAGGTAACACTATAAATAATTAAGGAGGAGAACTATTGGTTGTCTCTGAGAGAGGTCTAAAAATGAAGTTTTAGATTTACTTCTCCCTTCTTTTCTTCTTGGCATCAAAACACGTTTTTATTCAGAGTCGTTTGCTCCTGCCTGGGATATACTGGGACAAATCTTCCAACAGGTAGGTGCCTGTAGCTGTTCTGGCCTGCGGGAGGAGACAGACTATCTCCCTTTCCCTCCAGCCATGTAGCTCACACATGCCTGCAGAGTAACTGCAGGAGCAGATGGATGAAGCCTCTGTGAGTCAACACTCCTGGGACCTGGATCTGCCACTCCAGGGAGTCAGAGCAGCCACACCCTCCTAAAAGGAAAAAAAAAAAAAAAAAAAAAAAAAACCCTGCACTATGTGTATTTTATTATCACTTATTGTTACATCTATTTGCTCCAAAAAATGCTTATCATGTGCTAGAACAGTGCTGCTCAATCCAAGTGCATAAAGATCTCCCAGCAGCTTCCTTGCAATGCAGATTCTGATTCAGTAGGGCTGGGGTAAAGTCTGGAGGGCTGAGTTTCTAGCATACTCACAGGGGAGGCTGATGTTGCCAGGCTGTGCATCATGCTTTGAGTAGTAAGGGGCCAGGAGTTCAGGGTCCCTTAAGGGAGACAGACAGAGAGGGATAACTACATGTAACATGTTCACACAGCACAGGCAGCTAATCTAGCCTGAGAGGCATAGAGGAAGCAAGGTTCTTGAAGAGGATCCTCCTCGAGGCCAGCACTACAGCAGCATTGTGGTATAGTGGGTAAAGCTGCTGCCTGCAGTGCCAGCATCCCACATGGGCGCTGGTTCAAGTCCTGGCTGCTCCATTTCCAATCCAGCTCTCTACTAATGCACCTGGGAAAGCAATGGAAGACGGCCCAAGCCCATGGGCCCCTGAACCCATGTGGGAGACCTGGAAGAAGCTTTTAGCTCTTAGCTCCTGCTTCAGCTTGGCCCAGCCCTGGCCTTTGGGGTCATCTGGGGAGTGAACCATAGGAAGGAAGATGGCTCTCTTTCTCTCTCTCTTTCTCCCTGTCTCTCCCCCTTTCAAATAAATATTAAAATAAAAGATATTATTACAGTTAAATACCAACAAAAATACGTAGGAAACCCCCATGTTATTTTCACTGATAAATAATTAATGTGGATAATCTGGGGATTAGGAAAGACCCTATCAAAATTGGAAGAGGAAATCAAACTGAAGTAGGCAGGCAAACAGGTTAAAATTGATTACGTTTGTAAGCTGGAAGACCACGCCTTCACCATGCCCCTGTGTGACATCATGCGCCTACCTGGCCACACCTGTGCACCCACCAGCCAATCAGGTTAATTAACCACTCCCCTTTGAAAGTGGATTAAAAGCCTGGAACACAGTGTATCTGCCTTTTTTTTTTTTTTTTCCTTTCCTTGGCCTCTTGCCAGTACGGAGCTTGCTGCATGTTTCCTGGCCTAGATGTTCCTCCACATAGCTGGTTCCTGGAACTCGGTATGAATCCAGATTGATCCCTCTCTTTTAGATAAAGCCTTCACTCTCCTATGCATCTTTCACACTGAATAAAAGCTTAAAATGTACCATGCTGCCTCATTCATTTATGCTGGTATTCAGAATTATTCTCTGAATATTAAGAAAGAACCTACATGGGCTTATTAATATTGGGTACTTATTAATAAGCATATGGTGATATCATATGGCACCCCAAATTCTGATAACAAAACTATCCATGTTTACAGATGACATGATGTTGTACATGGAAAAACCTAAAAACTCCACCAAAAAACTGATAGAACTGATAAACCAACTCAGTAAAGTTGCAGATTACAAAATGAACATTCAAAATCAGTAGCTTTTATGTATGATAATGATGAACTCACAGAAAGAGAAATCAAGAAAGAAACCCCATTCACAATAGCTACACAAAAAATCAAATATTCAGAAATAAATTTAACCAAAGAAGTAGAAGATCTCAAAAATCATCAAACATTAATGAAAGAAATGAAGTACACAAAAAATGGAAAGATTAGAAGAATCAATATCATCAAAATGTCTATACTACCAAAAGCAATTTACAGATTCAATACAATCCCTACCAAAACACCAATGGCATTCTTTACAGAATTAGAAAAAACAATCCTAAAATTCATATGGAATCACAAAAGACCCCAAATAGCCAAAGCAATCCTGAGCAAGAAAAACCAAGCTGGGGGCATCACAATACCTGATTTCAAAGCATACTACAAAGCACTAGTAATTAGAAAAGCTTGGTACTCACATGAAAAACAATACATAGATCAATGGAACAAAATAGGGAGCCCAGAAATTAATCCATGTATATACAGCCAGCTAAGTTTTGACACAAGTGTTCAGACCATACTGTAGACTAAGGATAATCTCTTCCAACAAATTGTACTGAAAAAACTGGATGATATATGTAAAAGAATGAACTTAGATTTATATCTCTCACCATATACAGAAATCAATTCTAGAAGGATCAAAGACCTACATTTAAGACCTGAGACTAGGAAGTTGCTGGAAGAAAACGTAGGTGAAACACTCCAAGACATTGGTATAGGGGACAATTTCTTGGAAAGACACCCCCCCCCAAAGCACAGGCAACAAAAGAGAAATTAAAAGATATAGGAGTATATAAAACTCAGAAGCTTTTGCACAGCAAAGGAAACAATAGAGTGAAGAGACACCTGACAGAATGGGAAAAAATATTTGCAATCCACTTGACAAAGGATTAATATCCAGAATATAACAGAAACTTAAAAACTCAACCAATCCAGTTGAGAAATGGGCAAAGGTCTTCAATAGACAGTTCTCAAAAGAAGAAGTACAAATAGGCAACACATATACAAAAAAAATGCTCAATAACACTAGCCATCAGGGAAATCAAATCAAAGTCACAATGGCATATCACCTCACCCCTTTCAGAATGGCTGAAATCCAAATACAAGGCAAAACAATTGCATGTGAGGATGTGGATACTGTTGGTGGGAATGCAAATTAGCGCAGCCACTAAGGAAAACAGTGTGGAGATTATTTTAAAAACTAGAAATAGACTTGATCCAGTAATCCCACTAGAAGGCATATAGCCAAAAGACTTGAACATGATGTATCAAAAAGAAACCTGCACTACCATGTCTATAGCAGCACTGTTCACAATAGCCAAAATCTAGAACCAATCAAGATGTCCATCATAAGACAAATGGACAACAAAAATGTGGAATATTATTCAGCTATAAAAATAAAATTCTACCATGTGCAGCAAAATGGATACAACTGAAGGACATCATGTTGTGTGAAATAAGACAAACCCAGAGAGACAACTGCATCATGTTCTCCCTCATCTGTAGGAGCTAAAATTAAAAAAAAAAAAAAGAAAGAAAAAAAAGAAAGAAGGAAAGAGAGAGAGAAAAAAGAAATGTCTGCTGCAAATATACTTTTGTAAAACTTTGTTTTATACCTTTGTCAAACCAACAGTTAAGTATATTATCTGTGGCCAGTACTGTGGTGTACAAAGTTATGCCTCTGCCTACAATGCCAGCATCCAACAGAGAGGCTGGTTCAAGTCCCAGCTGCTCCACTTCTGATCTAGCTCTCTGCTAATGTGCCTGAGAAGACAGGTCCAAGCACCTGGGCCCCTGCACCTACATGAGAACCCAGAAGATCCTAGCTCCTGACTTCTGCTTGGCCCAGCTCCAGCCATGTGGGGAGTGAACCAGCAGATGGAACATCTCTCTCTCTGTCTTCCTATTTATGCCTTTCAGATAAATAAATAAATAAATAAATAAATAAAAAGAATATTATACTACTATAGCTTTAATGATCTGTGTTACTTTAAAATTTACTATATGTTGGTAAAATGATCATTTTTCCAATTATTGTTTATAGCTGTTATCTTTATTTCCAGTAAACTAGAGTTTTTTGCTTTTTACTTGTCAAACTTATTTGGTGAAGTATTAAGCCTTTTCCTCTAATGTAATTTTAAAATATGCTATCTCAAAAAGTAAAAAAAGAGAGAAAGAAAGAAAAAGGGTGAGAGAGAGGAGAAGGGTTCATTAGGTTCTTAGAACTGTATCTATAAATCACATTGAATGTGTTAAAACTAATTAAAATTTAAATAAATAAAAGGCATAAAAAGGGGAGGGCCCTAACAGTTGATGATTTTCTTTACTTGGCCTATGTATTTAGAATGTTTTTTTTTTAAATTTACTTATTTTTATTTATTTGTAGTACAGAGAGGGAGACACGGACAGGACAGACAGTTGGAGATCTTGCACCTGCTGGTTCACTCCCCAAATGCCTCTAACACCCAGACAAGGGCCAGGCAGAAGCCAGGAGCCCAAAATGCAATCTGGGTCTACCAGGTGGGTAGCAGGGACCAAAGTACTAAAGTCATCACTGATGCTTCCCAAGATGCACATTTGCAGGAGGCTGGAAACGAGCAGTGGAGCCAGGCACTGTGGTACGGGAGACGGACATCTCCAGCAGCAGCTCAGCTGCTGCACCAAAAGCCTGTTTTTACAGTGTTTTAATGTAAGACAGTGTGGAATAGAAATGGCTTCGGAATCAGGTACCCTCTCATTGCTTCAGGTTCCCAGTGGTAAAACAGGTATAATAAAACCTGTCTCTGGGGTTTTGGAAGGGATAACAAATCTAAGTTGCTAACAAATGTTAAACTCTTTTCCCTTTTTACTGGCACCTAAAATAAACTGCATCTCAAGCCTCGCCATAAACCCTTTTCCCCCAATCCTACTTATCAACTTCCATTTCTGACTACTTGAATGTGCTTATGTCTACTGAAAAATCACATTAAATTTACAAATTTTTATACTTTCTTGAAAATGTTTTAACTGTTTCATTCCACTTACTCACTAAACATTTTTAAAACAGTTTCTCATGAACTTTAACAAAAACACAGATATGGCAATCATGCACCCTGGATTGTTCAAGACAGCTCTGATTTCAAATATTCTGCCTACTCACTAAACAATCATCTCCAATTTTTTTGGCTTAAAAATTGTGGGCACCAAAGATATAAAACAGAATATTTTGAATTGCTGCCACAGTTTCAGGGAAACATTTTACTAAATTTTTACTCAATAATGTCAATTATTTTCTTTAAAATTTTTATTTGTAGGCTCTATGGGGCAAGCCTACATAGTCATGGCATTGCCCCTGTCCTCAACTTTTTCATACTCTGGTGGTGGGTTTGAGTGTGTGCAGGGAAATAGGTGGCAGGAGAAAGCCTGCTTGGCATACAACCACCCGAGCATAGTCTGCTATTTGGTGCCAAATCTTCTGTTTTGGTCTCTATCTTTTTTTCTCTCTTGGGCCTATCCAGAAAGAACTGAAAAAAAGATGCATAAAAGCCAAAGTAATTTCTAATATCACATACAAATATGTGTGCCCAGTGGTTCATCTGTACTTGTAAACAAAAAAAGATGCCATTTAAGTCTCTGCAATAAGCAAATTGGATGCGTTCCTTAAAATCTCTTGCTAGAATCTAGAATTCACCCCTAAAAGAATACAAAGAAACTGCTCTGTTAAGGGCAAGCCCATAAGGAATCTGTATTCACAATAAACTAGGGTTTGAGTGGGAATGGATTTGGAAAATACATGGTTCTTGTCTCTTTCCATCATGAAGAAATGGATTGAACCCTGTAGCTACTCTTTGAATCATTTTTACTGAAGAAAAATTCTGGCAAGAAAGGAAAAATCTACAAACGAGCAAAGTGTTGACTATAGCAATTATGATGATGAATGATTTGCTGAACAATATATTACACAGCAATGTTATTATTTTATCCTATGCCACTTGAAATACAATTCTAGTCATGGAAGCCACTACTGCTCCTCTCTCCACTTTAAAAGAACTAAAAAAAGGGAGTAATTGGGAAAGTCATTCAAAGGACTCCCAATAAAACCTAAAGTTATACTCATTCCACAAACTATAGATAATCAGAAGGTTGACTTTAACCCCAAGTAGTTTGACCATAAAACATCACTTCTCTCCATGCACTGTCACTTAAATTTGAATTATGCGGTGTAATAATGCTTTTATAGAAAGCCTATGTTTCATGAGCAACAGGATTTCCTGTAGGAAGTCCAGACACTCCTAGAAGAAAAATACGAGGTGATCAAGGTTGAAAACAGAGTAGAGTAATGCCCAAGGGACACATTCCAGTATCGCCAGTGCATGCCTAAAACCTCAGCTAGTACCAAACCCTTATACATATACTATATGTTTACTGCTCATAGAAACCTACAATGTAGTTTAATGTATAAATTAGGCATAGTATGAGATTAACAACAAAAACCTAATATAGATCCTAGAAACCTCAGCAACTGATTTTTGTTATTTTTTAAATTTTATTTTTACTTATCTATTTAAAAGTTGGTAGGAGAAAAGGGGGCAGGGGAGAGAAAGAGAGCAAGAGAGAGAGATCCATCCATCTGCCAGTTCACTTCCCAAAAGCCCTCAATAGCCAGGTTTGGGCAAGGGCAAAACTGAGAGCCAGGAACTCAATCCAGATCTCCCATCTGGGTGGCAAGGAACCAACTACTGGAGTCATCAGCTGCTGTCTCACAGAGTGAACATTAGCAGGAAGCTGGAATCCAAGAGCTGAAATTGGATTAAAACCAGGCTCTTACAAGGTTGTTGGACATCCCAAATAGCAGCTTAACCTTTAGGCCAAACACCTGCCACTTTATTTCCTTAGACATCAAGAAGCTCCACTTTTTCACTTGAAGAACATTATTGCTTCTTTTTGGCATGTTGGAATTGTCAGCAACACTACTCTTGTACTTGGGACCATTGTTAAGTCAAATATAGATTAACTGAACACAAGCACTGTGCTATTGCAACATTCAGTTGATAGCTGAGATGGGCATGCAGCATACAGAACATAGATATAGTAGAGAGAGAGAGATAATCCACGCCCTGGGAAGAATGGAGCAGGAATGCTTGAGATTACATCATGCTACTCACAATGGCATACAATTTAAAACAGGAATTTTTTGGTTTTTGGGAATTTTCTGTTTAATATTTTTGTTCTGCAGTTGATAAAGGGTATAATATTCACTTGGATTATTACTCTCTCCTATTCCAAATTCAGAATTTTTAACATCCCCCAAATCACACAACCTTCAAATCTCCTATGGTATCTTCCTTTACTGTTTTCATCCCAACTTTAAATCATATAGTGAGGCATCAATACATCTTGGTAGATACTCAGGACAATCTGTGTTTTCTGACTTAATTTGCACTAGTTTCCCCACCACGTGAATGTGTCAGTCTTCGTGGGCAACACCATTGTTCTCTGCCCTGAATTCTGAGCTGCAGGAGAGACACAACGCAAAGCACATGCCCCCTAGCGCTGGAGGCGTTCAATCAGGGGTCTGACAACCGTTAGTCACAAATTGCATTTCGTTCGTATCTTTGTAAATTCCTCTTTACTTTTGCTCATTCTAGGCAATGTACTCACTTCCTGTTCTTCACAATGATAATGTAAGTGAAAGAGAATAAAGTGTCAAAAGCTGAAATGTCTAGGGGTTCTCAAACATTAATGTCCACATAAATTTCCATGGAATCTTGTTTAAATGCAGATTCCAATTCCATAGTCCAGGCTGAACATGAGATTCTACATTTCTAACAAATTCCCATATGATACTTAATGGTGATGCTGCCACATCATTGAATACCAAGGAGCTATACTGTAAGGTCTCTCTGGTTAGCATGTAGTAAATGCCCAGTAAATAGCTTAGGAATGAATAATTGGTTGTGGAAGAGACACAAAGAAGTAAAGAATATAGGGCAAGGCTCTGTGGTGTAGTAGGTTAAGCTTCTGCCTGCAGCATCAGCATCCCATACGGGTGCCAGTTTGAGTCTTGGCTGCTCCTCTTTTTATGTAGCTCCCTTCTAATGTCCTGGGAAAGCAGTGGAAGATGGTTCAAGTGCTTGGGCCCCTGAACCCACGTGGGAGACATAGAAGTTCCTGGCTCCTAGCTTCGCATCAGCTCAACTCTACCCATTGTGGCCATTTGGGGAGTGAACCAGCGGTTCAAAGATCTTTCTGTCTCTCCCTCTCTCTCTAACTCTGCTTCTCAAATAAATAAATTACTCTTTAAGAAAAAAAAAAAGAATACATGGAAGTAGTGAAGTGATCTTAACTTTCTCTTACATACAATTGGTCAAATCATTTCTGAACTCAATTTCTCATCCTGTCCACCTTGACTCAATATCCCTATTCTCCTCTCTCTCCCTAAGCACATTCCTTCAAGGCAGGTCATTTTTTTCTCATTTCTCATTTTTTTGCATTTCCAAAATACCATAAAGCTTGTTGATTTTCCTTCATAAACTTGGGTCTGCCAACCCACTGAGTTCAAGTCCCACCTCTTCCATGAAGGTTTGCACTGCTTCCCCAGTCATACCTGATACCTTCACAAGAGATCTGCATCTCACAGTTCTGTTTTAGCCTTGGAAGTAAACAAAATGACAAGTGAGCAACTCCACAGTAAGGATAATTAGCCTATTTGGAGGCACAGTAATGAAATGTCTTCTGTCAAGGTAAAATTCACTGAGAGTTCACTATCTTGCATCAGCATGGTCCCTGCTAAGTAACTGAATTAATCTTCTTCAGTAGCTTTCTCCATTTGTCTCTTGGGATATTTTTGACAAATCTCAAAAATAGCCAAATTTATGCAAAGACAAGACACCAGAGCTGTGATACAGTGGTTAGACCATAGTTTTTAGAGAGCAACACGTGGCTTCAAACCCTAGCTCCATCACTTGTGACATCTATGGCTTTGGGAAAAACCTTTGACTTGTGAAAGCCCAAACTCTGCATTTACAGCTAATATGCAATATACCCAATAAAGTTTTACAAAGACTTCATGAGATAATAGCTGTGAACTGCTTAACAAAGTGCCTGGCATATGGCAGAGCTCAAAGTTTGCCTTTGTTACCACCAGCACAGTGGATTTTAATGTAGGCAGCAGCTCTCAAAATGCAGTCCTCAGAAACACTGCAGCAACTGGACACTTGTTAGAAATGTGCATTCCTGGGGCTGTCCACAGACTTCTTGAATTAGAACTCTGGGAATAGGGACCAGCAATCTGTTTCCGTAAGTCTTCCTAGAGACTCTGATGCATTCTAAAGTTCGAGATGCATTTTGTAAAGATTAAAAAAAGTAGACATGCAAACCACTTAAGCTTATTGCTACACCCAAGAGGGGATACCCACTAAGTATTTTTATCATTCTTAACAGAAAATGATTTTTTCCTGAAAGTACATTTTCCCTATTTCCAAACACTAAAAAGCCATGCCTTGTGTATCGAACATTCTACTAGTAGCTTCAGTTACAGAGCTGCCTAATTGCCAACCTTTTGAGAGTACCCCAAACTGCTGCTCACCAAGTATTTAATTGCTTATCCAATTGCCTACCTAGAAACACCCGTGGGTCTAATTACCAGCAGCTGACCCCTGACTGCAGGAGCAGAGCTCTGCCATCGCTGTGAGCATAGCAATCCAGGCTGAATGCTGCTCACATAGCTCCAGTCCTGACAATTCTCACACAGTTAATGTCACCATGGCCACATGTCCAACTGCATGCCTGATTCTGGATTGCTCTGTTTTTTGTTTTGTTTGTTTGTTTGTTTGTTTTTTGAACTTTGATTTTAGTTTTCGATTTTCCTTTGCTTTTGTTTTATTTTTTGAAAATTAGTGGTAGGTTGTGGGGAGAGATGCTTTTGTTTCCTTAACAGCAGAACAGTAAAACTTTTCCATAAAAACTGCTTTGCTCAAGGCGAGACCGTTAAGCAGCTGGGGCATTTTGGGCAGTGCCTGTTACTGATTTTATTTCCTTTTCACTACACTTGCAAGCAAGTCATTTATCTTTAAGTTAGCAAGCAAGAAATGGGAAGTAAAAGAAATATGTTGTATTTAAAGCAGTGTTTGGGGCTAGGCATGAGAGGGAAATGGGCACAGCCTACACTGATTTCATTTTCATTACATTGCTCTGACAGCGAAACCATTTATCTTATTCTGGAGACCCACTTTCATCTCTCATTTCTCATTTTTTCCTTTTGGTTCTTTTCTCTCACACCTCCTGTCACACAAGTGTTCTTGTTCTTGAATTTGGATGAAAATCAGCTGGAGAAATCCAGGAGAAGTGATTCCTTCAGGTATCAAGCCCCAAGACATCTTTTTCCTGTCTGCCCAAACTGGCATGCAATAAATAAGCCATCATTTCACATCATTTTACCCTGTAAACTGCAAGAGAACCTCTTTTTCCCACACAAATGGGATGAACAATAATCAATGAAAATGTTCTACTTCCACAACTTCCTTAAAATAAAGATGTGGTTCTAGCATTGATCAATATAATCTGTCATGTAGTAACAATGCAAAATTGGAATGAATTTGAAATTTCCTCAAAAACCAAAGAAATAAACATTCTTCAATAAGTTCCATTTGCATTATTTTAAAATATACAACACCTATTTCAAAGACTTAGAAAGAAACAGTTTTACCAACATGGAGGGAAAAAATGAGTTTACAATGCATTTATTATGATAGTAATTTCCCTAGATCTATTCGCATTTACCTAATTCATACTTCCAAAACAAATAGGATTTTACTGAGCCTAAATTTTTTATAACTGTATATTAATTTTTATAATTACATCTAGTCTATTTTCTGCTATTTAAAATTTTAAGGATTATCCATAAATTATAAACTCTTCCCTCTCCTTCCCCCCCAATTCTTCATTTAATATACCAAAGTAAGAACATGACTTTAACTTTCCTATAATTTCCTCTGTTCCACTTATCATAGCAGATAATGTATGATAACCACTGATTTTTTTTTTTAAATCTATCTCGAATCAGTCAGCTATGAGCTGGGAAGCACCAACTGTAAACCAACAGTCTGTCCAAAGACAAGGTCATGGCAAGTTCTCTAAATATATGTTTGTGATAAACAAGAACTTCAGAAAACTTGGGAAAATTTTTGTATTTTAACACATATTTTTAATGACATCAAAGAAATGGAACCACATAATTAGAAATGTTAATAAACAGAGAAGTTTATATGATTTAGCTGTTAAATAAAGCAGTCTTCATGGAATAAGCTAAAGCAAATAATTAACTACTCAAATAGGATTTTGCTAATTAGGAAAAATATCTTGAAATTATACCACTAGAAAATTAATAATATAAGAAAAAGCTACCAACAATGAAATTTTTCTCTGTATCAAATTTTTTTTACTCCACATAAATTAAATCTTGTCACATTAAACTATTTCACCAAAATTTTTTCCAGCCCTGTCAGTGTTGTAAAGTTTCTCTAAAACACAACACGGTAGAAATGTACTAAAATGTACAAGTGTCTAGAATAAAGATGACTTGAATGTCCTCACCAAGGCTACCAAATTATCATAGCATACATTACTTTCCTATTTTATCTTTCTAAGAACATGATGGATTAAATCATTAATAATCCAAAGTAAATGTAAAAAAAGATCCCTGTGACTACACTCTAGACTTATGCACAAACTTTTAAAAGGAAACCAATAAAATTGTAAATGTTGTTTCTGAAAAGAATATAGATCAAATTTAAATTTGATCCATTAAATTGTAGTAAGGCGACCAAGCACAAAGAAAGAAATTCTAAATCAGGCAATTATTTACAAAGTGTCCGAAACATTCAGCTCCAGTTAACTGTCCTTGAGGGCCTAACCTACACTACTCTTCATAGAAACTTAACTTTCGTAAGTCAATACATAACAAAATGAAGATAACCCAAACTAGGAGCAAATTCAGAATGGACTTTTTGGGCCTCAGCTTTCAGTATTCCAACTTTGGTTGATGTAACTCATAACCAGACTTTGTTTAAACCAAAAGTCCAGGTTTCTCCTTCTGTTGCCCCTAGGCCATTTACAGTGCTTGTCAGTATGCAAAAATCCCAGCAACTGGTGTTAATTAGGCAAAAGCCAAGCAAGGACAACTAGTGACCTGGGCTGCTTGCCCTGCATACACTCCTACTAAGAAAACTGATGAGGAATCATGGAAGTGAGAGACAAGTGGCAAAAAGAGGGCTGAGAAAAACAGATTCCTAAAACAATCTTTGAAAGCCAAAGCTAGTTCTTTTACATTTACATCTGATAGGTAATCAAAGAGCTTAGGTGCTAATTTTACACTCCATCTTTTTTTTTTTTTTCTTTTCAATTAATCCCATAAAAGAGAAAACTGCTAAGAACTGGTTTCATCTGGGATTTAAGGAGCTTCAAAAGAAAAACAAAAACTGTTCAAGCCTACAAGTGGGAAAAAAATTCCCTAAAATGATACACAACATCCCTTAATTGGGGTCTCAGAGCAAGTTCCCCTATTGGTAGTGTCACTATGAATACAGTGCTTAATTCTGAAAAGAAATCTCTGTGGTCAGTTCAGTGATTCAACATGTCCTATTAGATGATCCATTAAACTGTAATGACTGCTCAAATACACACAGTTTTAGAATATCGTAAAGGTAAGTATTTTAATTAAGACAAAGACTTCCTGACATAAGGAAAGACATTGACTCATGCATTCACTTATTCTCTCAACCAATGCTTACTAACTTGGGAAATTTATACCATACTTTCATCACTGCCCACACCACAGTTACTCCTATGCCTCACATAATCAGTGGAAATCCTTATATCAGTAGAAGTCTCACTAGACATGTCATTTCAAATCATTTCCTGAAATATCTTTGATTTTATGAAAGATACAAATAAAATGTCCTCATAAGAATTCATATGCAAAAATGTCAAAATCTGATATTAGACTTTATTTCTCTTTATACCTTGCAGAATTGTGTGCTTAAAGGAAGAAACAAAACTTAGATTCATAAAATCAAAGAATTTTAGAGCTTGTGGGAATATATATATAGATATACAGCTAGAGATGGAGACAAATAATCTTCTAGCCCGGAAGTTGCCAAGTTGGGGTTCCAGATTGCTGCCTCTCCTTATCAAATTGTTAACCTTTTAAGACAAAATGAGAAAATAAGGGCAATGTAGCAAGTTTTGACAAAGCTCAATTTGTTCAAAGTGAGGATTACCTGTTACTCCAAGAGTATACTTCCTACTGTATTCATGCTAAAATACAATTTCTTTGAAGGAATGAGTTGTGATAATAATGATGATCATTTAACAAATTAAAAGTTTGAAAATCTATGTTGATCCAAATATATATTTATAGACATTTTAATTTTTCAGTTTAATGATTTTTCCTTAGCTTAGAAATTTTATTTAATCCAAATGCTTGTGTCTTTATAGATGAAGCCTGGTGAGATAAAGAAACTAGAACACAGTTTCAGGGCCTCCAAGGGCCAGAATGGCACACAGGATTAGTCTCTTTTGACTTCCAGCTATTTGGTTTTGGATTGTGTAAGTGTCCTCTAAAAACAATAATTTAAAAAAATCTTTTTCCTCATGAATATCAAACAGTTGGTGGTTAAGAAAGCAGAGACATTCCAAATATGCTAATTGTCTCTGTGTAGTTTGCCAATAATGCCATTGACCTGGAGAACTGGATTGATAATCATTTTGAGAGGTCTATAATAAAAAAGACTTTTTTCCCAAACAATTGACAAGTCATTTGATTGAATCCACTACATCAAGTGCTTGGATTATAGTCCCATAAACATCAAATCCCAAAAACATCAAACTCTCTGTAGAAGTAAATTGGGCAACAGATAATTATCCAGTTAATTTAAGTAAAAAGTCCCAAACTTGTTATTAAAAAGGAACTGGCTTGGCTGTGTTGTCAGTTTCACTAAATAGCACCTCATTTTAAAGTAATTAAACTTACCCTTTCAACAGCAAGGTTTCACTGCGGATACTTCACATAGAAAGAAAATAGGTTTAATAACTACTGACTAAAAGCATCCAACAACAAATGAATGAATAAAGAAAAGGTGGTATATGTACAGGATGGCATACTATTCAACAATAAAACATTTTTCAAAAGGATGACATCCTGTCATTTGCAACAAATGGATGAATCTGGAGGACATTATGTTAAGTGAAGTAAGTCAGATGCAAAGTGACAAGATCTCACTTAAACGTAAAATATAAAAAGTTGATCTCATATAACTAGAAAGTAAAATGAATGCTGGTTACCAGAGGCTTGAGAAAGTACAAAGTAGGGGAGACAGAGTTCCAGTTAGGAATAAAGTTATAGTTAGAAGGAATAAGCTCAAATGTTCTATTGCACATTAGGGTGATTATGCTTAACAATATTGTTCTGAATATCTCAAAATGGCTATATGAGAGGACTTTGAGTGATCTTACTACAAATGAAACATGTATGAGGTGATGGATATCCAAAATACCCTGTTTTGATTGTTAAATGTTTACATATATCAAAATACATTACACCCCATAAAATGTATCATTATTTTTTAATTATTTTAATTATTTGAAAAGAAGAGTTACAGAGAGAGGGAGAGACAGAGAGACCTTCAATCCACTGGTTCAGTCTCTCAAATGGAGGTAACATCTGGGGTGGGGCCAGGCTGAAGCTCAGAGCCAGGAGCTTCATTGGGGTCTCTCACATGGATGCAGGAGCACAGGACGTGGGCCATCCTCCCTCTGTTGCTTTCCCAGCTGGATTGGATGGAGTACCTGGGACTCAAACTGGTCCCTCATATGAGATGCCAGCATTGCAACTGGCAACTTAACCCATTACGGCACAACACTAGCCCCAAAACTGTATAATTATATATGTCAATTAAAAACAAAATATTTTTTAATCTGAAAGATTAAATGTAATAGAAATTCACAGAAACAGATACATGTAAATTATTGCTGAATCTTAAAAGGCCAGTACTGTTTTTTCTAAACCATTTTTTTTTTTCAAAGGGAAATGAAACCTCCCATATTTTGTGGTGGTTATATTTGCATAGCTTCTTTACTCCTAAAGCATCAAATTCTGGTTACAACAACAAAATCATAATTTTAGGCTTCCTTTATACAATGCTGTTTGGCAAACAGAATTGTTCATTTGTTTTACTGGCTTTCAATCCCTAGGTTTTCCCTTTCTGGGATTTGAATAAACATGTAAAAACACATAAATCTTTGAAGATGAAATCTAAATCTCTTTAGTGGGCAATGTTTTAAAATCCAGGAAGAATTATTAAGAGAGGAATGGTTACTATAGGTAAACAAAACTGGGGGTTTGGGCTTAAACTAAAGAACACAGAATTAAATTTAGAACTAAGCCCTTTTTAAAATAACAATGTTATGTCTATATAACAAAAAATAAGATTAAAAACTGAGCAAATGGCTATAGGCAATGATTTGTATCAAAAGAGTTCCACTGAGTTTTGTCTCTCTCATTTAACTCTTTTTCATTTTGCTTCAAAAAAAAAAAAAAAAAGTGCTCCTTTCTGCACTATGAAAGGAATATTTTAGCTTGAAAGCTCCCAATTGATGAGGAACACTCCAGAATCACAACCTACTATATACAAGCATTATTATCACGTGTATTCCTGAAATCTCAAGCCAAACCTGAGGTCTAGAATGTTTAAAACAGAAGGTGAGAAAACATCACTTAAGTATAGTTACCCACCGCTAGGGTTTCAACATATCCCCCCACCCAGTTCAAATGTTAATGCTATTTGGAGATGGGGGCCTTTGTGAGACAGTGTTAGCTGAGGTCATGGGGGATTAGTGGGCTTTCATAGAAGAGGAAGAGACCCAAGCTCAGGCACTCTCATTTCCAAATAAATAAATCGATCTTTAAAAAAAGAGAAGGGGAAAGGGGAAAGGAAGAGGAGGGGGAGGGGAGGAGGAGGGGAGGGGAGTGGAGGGAGAGAGGGAAGAGGGGAGAGGAGAGGAGAAGAATATTCTACTCTCCCAGGAGGAAGTCAGCCTCAGTAAAAATTCTTCATTACACAGAAACATTACCTAGCTCTCCATGACTCTGGTTTCTCCACAGATCCACCTCACCTTCTACCAGGTCACCGATGGGTGTGGTTCCCTTGTATCCACTGGAGACTGAACTTCCCTAACTCTTAAGCCTTTCAACAATGACTCCTCTAGACCATACTGAACCACAGAAATATTCAGTTCATGTCTGACTTTTTCCCTGATTTCTCCCCCACTATCCTTTTATATTTTTCGCAGTATCTTTACCTTGATGTGAAAGTCCCAGATCTCATTGGCTGTAAATGTTCTCTATCACCAGCATGCCCACCTCCTCCATGAAGACTTCCTACTGTCAAGGAGGCAGTATATAAAGATCAAAGTCAATGTCATCAGGCATAGGTAGGTCCTAAGCCTAATTTACACATTTACCTAGCAGTCTGTCATCTAACCCCTCCAGGAGGAGATGCCTCGAAGATTCTTGTCAGTTTTAAAGTGATGTCAACAAAAAGAAGTATTTAGTGGGTACTCACTAAACAGACTATTTTGATTACTATAGATTCATTGCTGAATTTTGCTAGAATCTTCAATTCTAAGAAAGAGAAATGAATCAAGGAGTTGATATAACCAAGTAGGCTGCTGAAAGGATAAACACACAAAGAAACTGTTGAACAATCTGCTACCAAGAAGAGTGGGAAAGGTAGTAAGTTTTCATCTTGGTCAGCAAAAAACTGCATATCAAGCTGAGACTTGGGTTTTTCAATGGAAATCCTGCCATTACCATCACTCAAATAGTTGTGTGTCTACTTCTCTTTCTTCTTTTTCTCTCCCCACCCCCTCTCCCTATAACTTCATTGTGCAAGAGACCCATCATAACCAACACAACCTCTCTATACAGCACAGCTGGCTTTCAACTCCAACTCCCACAGGTGCCTCATTCTTTGACTATCTCCTAGTCCAAATCTGTCAAGAGGACATATGATTGACACAGTTCATCTTCTTCGCACCAAGTCACGGCATGTGTCATTCATGGCCTACGGACTGGCTTCTTTAGCACTGGGTGCCCTAATATAATCAATCCAGTCATTGGTGGAACTGGAATGAAAGGGAAGGGTCAGGATCTCCTGGAACAGACATGCCTGCAAAAGAGCAGCCCCTCTGCATTGAAGACCACTTTGTGCAGCTGTGTGAAGGACCCAGCCTGAGAATGTAAGCAAGTAGATGCTTGTCCTTTTCTTAAAATTTGTATGTTTCTCACCAAGAGTTCTGATTTTTTTTCAATTAGAACACATTCTAAGGGACAGCACAAAGTGTGTAAGAGCGCCATTTACAGCTAATTTGAAAAATTCTGCTCCTGATCAGGAGATTCTAATAAGCTACTCCCTACCATCCATATTCAGGTTTAAAAACCACTGTTCAATAGGATCTAATTTACATCTTAATTACACTCTTTTTCAATTCTCTTTAAGATTTATTTTATTATTTATTTGAAAGGCAGAGTTATAGAGGGAGATCTTCCATCCACTGGTTCACTTCCCAAATGGCCACAATCCTCAATAGGGTCAGGCCAGTACCAGCAGCCTGGAACCCCATCCGGGCCTCCCATGTGGGTGACACATGCCCAAACAGTTGGGCCATCTTGTATCATCTTCTCATGTATATTAGCAGGGAGCTAGAACAGAAGTGGAGCAACCCAAAGGCCAGCCGGGACTTACACAGGATGCTGGCATAGCAGCCAGTGGCTTAACCCACTGTACCACAATGCTGGCCCCTCCTGTGTTTCAATTTTTATGTTTTCCCAAATTGGTTGTAACTTTATTTGTAAGCACAAAGCTTTATACAGACATAACTTTGTAAACTTTCTCCTTCTCCTCCTCCCTGAGAAACTGAATACATGTTAAATTAATACTTTCATATACAAATTCACATACACATGTATAAATGTATATGTACACATATGTATGCATATATACATATATTATCTGTATTACATATATAGAGAAAGAGTAAGAACTTTAGAATTCTTCACTCTTCTCGATTGTAGAGATGAGAAGAGTCCACTATAGTGTCATCAGTAACAAGACTGAGACAAGAATCCAGGAAGGCTAAGATCCCAGACAGTGCTCCTGAACCCCCAGTTTCCTTTGTTGATTGATACACCAAAGTATACAACTCAAGTTCTAAAAAGGCATTTGCAATTTATCCTACAGCAATCATTGAATTTGTCAGATACATCTTTCAAAACTGAGGTAGAAGCTGTATCTGTATATACTACTGAAAATAAATCAATTACCTCAATGTTTCATAGCCTATTCTCACTAATCACAGTAGTTACATTCTATAAATTCGCAAATACTGGACCTTTGCCCCAAGGAGAAACTAGACTAAGTTCCTTACAATCCTCTGCTTACAGTATTTTTGTCAATCCATCAACATTATAACTTCATTTTATGTTTGTTTCTGTTAAATACAGTTTAGCTAATATATATTATTCATTCATTAATGTTGAACTCATGGTCAACAGCAGTGTAACTCATATCTGAACAATGTTTACCGAATACACATATTTTCACTGTCAAACTTGTAGTACAAGGTTGACACTTTAGCATTATACTTGGGACCATTTTACATAGCAAAATCACCAACAGAAAGCCTCCCAAAATGGAAGAAAAAAGTGGCACTAAATAGGCCAAAAGAAGTACACTTCTTTATTTATAGTAGCAGGCTGAATCAAGCAGAGGATCACCTCGTTCAACCTCACCTGGAAGCACTCACATCAGGTGAACTCAAATTTTTCCCAGACTGTGCCTATCTGCAAATGACCAAGAAAGCACCGCAAATACTGATTCTGCGGTCACAAATTTTGGCAAGTGAGAATTTGCAAATAAGGAATCTCCAAATAATAAGGACTGACAGTATTTGTAGATAGTCTGAGAAATTAAACTGGTTTTATCTCTGATGTTTTGTGATCTCCTACCCATTAGAGCTAACACAATAAATAAAAGAAGCCACCAACAGCTCTTTGAGTTAGTGGAATACAGCCTCCAGGACTACCAGGGTTTTGTTTTTGTATCAGAATGTTATCCTCAACTAGACAGGCAGCATCAACACTAGGCAAAATTGTACATTATTTTCAAGTAATTATTTATAAATATCACCACTTTTTTACTATACAACTATATTAACTTTGAATTTTAATGTATACTTAGATAATGCATTCACAGTAAAAAATGTGTTTTGGTAACAAAACTGAATATATTCAGAAAAAAGTGTATATTTTCTCATGAATATTCACTGGAGAAAGGGCTTTACAACAGTAAAATAAATGCACATGTATTTCCTAAAAACAACTTATAATTTTGTTTTTCTTTGGATCTATGTCACTTCAAACACAGGTGAGTTGCAAAAACTTCCCAGGGCAGTGATGGTGAAGAAGCAGTCTGAAGTCAACTATTAGGTTGTTTACACCTGGGAGTGTTAATCCAGTAGATGCACTTTAAAATTTGGAATGGTCAGAAGTTATAAATTAGAATAATTTACAAAAAACTGATTTTCTATTTCTCAAGAAAATTCACCTGTGCACCTCATCCCTAATTCTTTCCTGGAAACCATGAGCCTGCACTGAATAGGAGCTGCTTCCTGTAAAGGGCACACCTTCCCTCCCATGGGCCTCAGTTTCTCCCATTTCCTCCAAAGGTACTTCAAAAAGTTCATGGAAAATGAAATTAAAAGATAATTTCCTTTCAGTGCATTTTTTAAAGATCATTATACTCATATTATCCCTCACACTGTATTAGTTGTCATTTTCCTACCACAAAAATAAGATAAATAAATTATTTTTTATTAGTGCCTCTAACAAAATGACACCAAAGGGGCCAGCGCTGTGGTGTAGCAGATAAAGCCGCTGCATGTGACACTGGCATCCCATATGGGCACCAGTTGGAATCCTGGTGCTCCACTTGCAATCCAGCTCCTTGTCAATGGCCTGAGAAAACCAGGGGAGGATGGCCCAAGTTCTTGGGTCCCTGCCACCCACGTGGGACAACAGGGTGAAGTTGCTGGTTTCAGCCTGGCACAGCTCTGGCCATTACTGCCATTTTGGGATCAAATGGGAACCAGCAGATGGAAGCTCTCTCTTTATTTGTCTCTGTCTCTCTCTCTCTCTCTCCCTTTCTCTGTAACTCTGACTTTCAAACAAACAAATAAATCTTTAAAAAATAAATGAACAATAAATAAATTTTGTTTCAAATAGACAAATAAATCCTTAAAAAATAAGTGAATAAATAAGCCATTGTTCTCATCTCTCTCTGTGCAGGCTAATGGCATACTATCACATCACAGTACAAGAAAAGCTATCCTGCTAAGAGCCAACATGACGTAGTCCAGGTAATCAGCAAATCTGAGGGCCAGATTAATAAAAGGAGATAGATGATGGGGGATAGATGACAGAGGTAAAATCATCATCTAAGATAGTATCTAGAAGCAGCACACTTTGACATTCCACACATATCATTTTCCCCATCCACGTTTTAATTAAGTATTGAGCAGAGAAGAGTTTGAGTTTCAAAATTTCTGACAAGACCTTTTCATGAAAACGTCCCATGTTGTTGACTAAAGACAAATCCAGAACTTTTGACAGCCTCTGAGGTAGACCTGGGTTTAACGCCGCATATGAAATAACAGAAACCCTCTGCCACAGTCCCAGAGAGAAAAGCCAAGGGAAGACCTGAGGCCAAGGACAGTGGCACTTCTCTCCTAGACAGCTGGCTTCTCTGCAAGAGATCAGAAGGCAACAAAGGCTGCAGCACTTGACTTCTCCACTGGGCTTCATTCCTGCTTCATCAGCAGCCTGCTCCAGGTCTCCATCTGGCTGCACTCTCTGCCCTGAAACATGGTTTGCTATCCCTGTATTCCCAGTCTCTAATGGGGACCTCACTTCCTACCCATTCATCTACCCCAGAATCACAGGGACTCTTTCTTCTTCTTCCCATGGCTCTCACAGAGAGACGGTATCCTCTCTCTATGCCCACTTCCACTGCCCTGGTTCAGGACGGAACTTACCTCTCATCAACCTTCTTTAATGATCCTCCCAGCAATTTCCCTGCCTTCCTTCCTGATGTCTACCCTCTCCCACTCTGTTAATCATTCCAAAATAATAAGTGTTTATTGATTAAGTCTTTGCCACAAGTCAGGTTCTCAAGTTCTCTACATGTGTTCCTCATAACTCTTTGGAGACGTTCTATTTTCAGATCAAGAAATTGAGGTACAAAGGAAATAGATATCATTCAAAAGTTACTCAGCTAGGAAAAAAATGGAGACAGGCCATGAGATGGATCAGTAGTCAGAATCCATACACTGAACTCCTAACCACTACAATAGAGAAAAAGCAGCCCCTGACATCTGAGAGCTGGCCTGATGCTCACTTCTAGGCCATGATGTTCTGTTATTAGGAGAAACAACCTCAGAAAACTCCAACATTAGCCAAGGTCAGTGTGATGGTGATGAAGTGAAGCCAACATCAAGACTACTTCACAATACTGTCTGAGCACATACACAAACAGGTTACTGTGCAAATGAAAAAAAAATCCAATACTCCCCTCTCCCATGATTCTTTACCGATTATAGGCTTAAACCCACTCATTTCTGCCTTTCCTCTAGATAAAACACACTAAGGTACCAAATAATAGAATTATCCCTGTTTGCTGACACATTCTAATCCAAAATGAATCCCTGGTTCTTTGGATCCCTCCCCAAAAATCACCTGACAACAACCTAATATGTAAGTCCTAACATGCTGTTACTGAGACACCCCCTCTATTCCCTCAAACTGTGGATTTTCCCATGGTAGAACAAGCAACAACTCCAACTTGAACAATTAAAGCTTTTTCAACTGGTGAAAGACACTGCCACGCCTCTTTTGTATGGCCTCTAATCATGATCTCTCCAGGATGAAAGCTGGAGACAATTTGACAGCTACAAATTGTCTTCCTAGCTAAGACTCAGCTCATGAGGAGAAAAACCTAGTCCTCCACGCTGTTGTCTACGCTTCTTTCCTCAGCCTCATTCCTACCACCACACCTTTCCTTCCACCTCCCCATTCCCTGCCACCCACACAGAACATCTTATTACAGCAATGCTCCCAGGTGTTCTAGACCTTCGCTCATGCTGCTGTTTCTATGTTGAACATTCTCTGCCCATCCCATCATACAACTCCCACTGCTTTTAAGACCCTTTCCTTATTTTGTAGACTAACATTGGTATTCCTCCTCTAAGTACCTATGATTCCCATAGGTGCTGCTGTGATTTGAATGTTTGTGTCCCTCCAAAATTCATTTTGAAATTTAGTCCCTGATGCAAACGTACTAGGAGGCAGAGCCTTTGGAAGTGAGTAAGCCTTGAGGGTTCTCTTAATGAATGGGCTCAGTGCCCTTGTAAAGGGGCTTGGGAGAGGCTGTTTGGCACTTTGGCCCTCCTGCCAGGTGTAGGCATGGCAGTTGACATTTCTCCCTTCTGAGAGCACAGGAACAAGGTGCCGTCCCAGAAGAAGGGAAAGCCTTCCTCAGACACCAATTTACTAGCACCGTGCTCTTAGACTCAGCCTCCAAAGCTGTGAGAAATGCCTTTTTACTGTTGATAAATTACCCAGTCTGTGGAATTTTATTATAACAGAGAAACAAACTAAGACACTTATATTACAACTTGTGTTTACTGTGTTAAAATTCTCGATTTATCTGTTTCATGCACTTGCATCTCCAGCCTCCAACAGAACACAAGCTCCAAACCCTCAGGAATTTCCCTTTAGAAGTTGTATATAAATGGGCAACTAACTTTAATTTTCTGAGACTTGCTTTCCTATAAAGAACAGAATTACAGTACCCTCTAGATAGCTGTTGTGAGAACCAAAAGGGAAGTGTATAGGCTCTCATACTCAATATTTGTTTAATAAATTTAAAAGTACAGGCCATAACAAAATACATATAATTTTTATTTTGATGTGTATCATGCTAAAACACCACCATCTTTAAAATATTGTTACTTTTTCTTTAAAAAAGTAGATATCCTACTTTCTCCAGAGTTTGTATTAACTGCTATCCTATGAGACAACACACGAAAACCATGTAATTTATACATCATGTTTTCTCAGAACAATTATTCAATGATAAACCTCAGACCCAAGGTGCCAGCACTGTGGCATAGTAGGTTAAGCCTCTGTGCACAGTGCCAGCATCCCATAGGAGTGCCAATTTGTGTCCTAGCTGCTCCTCTTTGATCCAGCTCTCTGTTATGGCCTGGGAAAGCAGTGGAAGATGGCCCAAGTGCTTGGGCCCCTGCACCCACGTGGGAGACCCAGAAGAAAGCTCCTGGCTCCTGGCTTCAGATCAGCCCAGCTCTGGCTGTTGCAGCCATTTGGAGAGTGAATCAGCAGATGGAAGAGTTCTCTGTCTCTCCTTCTCTCTGTAACTCTGCCTCTCTAAATAAATAAATCTTAAAAAAAAAAAAAAAAGCTTCAGACCCTGAAGAGACTGCAGAATTACTTCAACCAGTGCACTCTTATTTTTAAACAGACAAATCATGATGTGTTCTTATCATGGAACTTCAACATATGTCAATATGAATCAATTCTATAGACATATCAGTGAATGACACAAGTCAGAAACTAAAGAATATATACACATGATTCCACTCACACAAGATTAAAAATCAGACAAAAACTGCTGCATCGTGTGAGAAGGCAGGTTAGCACTTTGCTTTGGAAAGGAGACCGGAGTTAGCAACTGAGGAGAGCCTGAGAAGGCCTTGGTGGTGGATACTGCCGATGCTCCAGGTTTTATCCAGGTGGAGGCCATCTGGTGTCTTTACCTCTTAAAAATTCAGTGACAGAGACCGGTGACATGGCCTAAGCAGGTTAAGCTGCTGCCTGTGATACTGGTATCTCATATTAGAGTGCTGGCTTGAGTTCCAGCTGCTCTGCTCCTGATCTGGCCTGGGAAGTAGGTAGAAGGTCGCCCAAGTGCTCAGGCCCCTGACACCCATGTGGGAGATCCACATAGAGTTACAGACTCTTGGCTTTGGCCAAGCCCAGCCTCAACCATTGCAGCCATTTGGAAAGTGAATCAGCAGATCAAAGATTTTTTTTGTCTCTCCCTCCCTCTTTGTCACTCTGCTTTTGAAATTAAAAAAAAAAAAATCATTTTTAAATGACTTGAGCTCTTTCTGTAAGTATATTTTAATTAAAAAAAAATTTACTATGTAAAACAAAAAAAAAGTGGTAGCCACAAGCATTAGTCAAACCCCAAACCCCATGGTGGCTTCCAGGCCCCCCAGAGATACCTGTTCACAGGCACTGAAATCATTTTTTTTTAAAGTAAGAAGGGTGCGGCAGCATAACTACCCAAACTCATAAAACAAATCCATGACTCAGAACTAAAACCTGCAAGTACTGATTTTCTTGCCAGAGCTCTTGATTTATGTGTGTATAATGCTATTCCAAGTAAATATATCAGTGTCTTCTCAAGGAAAAAGTTCCTTGGATTTGTGCACTCGGAAGCTGGAATAGAATATATTCAATGAAAAGCTGCTCTTTGGCCATATCCCAGCTATTAAGCTGGCTGCTGGCAGAACAGCCTCTGAATCCGTGAAAATTTGCAAATCAAGGCCAACCCTCAATCCACAGCTGGCGCAATGCATTTCTGTTTGAAATAAAATTTAGTTGCATTTTCCCCCTGGCTAAATTACACATAAAGAGGGAAAAATCATTGCATATCCATTTAAAGTAACCATAATTCCAAGGACACACAATACAATTAAGTGCCACAGAAAATCAAGCTACATGGCAATTATGCTGCACTGCCAACTCCCCTTTTCCATCAACACAGAGAGACTGGTTGGAGTAAGCAGGAGGCAGGAGGTCATGGGTCATCCTCCCTTACTAGAAGACCCAAGGCTGAACAACCAGGTCAGCCCCCTGGCAGCCTCACACGTGAGTCCTGGGCTCCTGTTGCCAGCACATTCTCTACCCAGCACCTCTGCAGATGTGCCTCTGAGAGGCCTTGATTTGCAGATCATCTGCTCAGGTAGAGAAAGTACACACCATAATTTCACAGTTATGTGCCCCTAATATCCTGTAGTGCTTTACTGTTTTAAGTATTTAGATGGCAATAAGGCTGGAGCTATGCATAACTAGATACTGATTAAAATGCACAAGAATTCTGGAGTTATGGCACAGATGGCTGCTTGAAAAAAAACTAAAGTATATATGGACTTCACAAAATCTAAACTACTTAATCCATAAATTATTGCAACCATTAGGGATTTGTATAAGACCTATCAGTTTATTTTTTTTTTCTTACAAAAATTAGTAGAAAGCAATCCTTAGCTATCACTTTGAAATACTTCCTAACTGCATCAAAATTTATGGGAAAAGTTTATCCTCCTCACATAGGTTATGCAATAAAAGGTCTTAGGGCGTGTAGCTGAGAATACCTTTAAACAACTCAATTTCTTTTTTAAAAAATAACATTTTTATTTCAAATGGAAAGAAAAATATTCTTTCAAAATTCTAAGGATTAAAATGCTCTAAACTTTAAAACATCATCCTAATGCATATTATGCAGATACAACTGTCTTAAACAACTTTTTTTTAACTAGGTAACACCAAGTTAATCTGATAAATTTGCAATGAAAGTGCAAGTTATACAAAGAAATATTTATGGTTCTGTGAGTGCAACTTACTATGTGAACACTAACCCCTAAATTCTTTTTTTTTTTTTTTAAGATTTATTTTTACTTATTTGAAAGAGTTACAGAGAGGTCTTCTATCCGCTGGTTCACTCCCCAATGAACACAACAGCCAGAGCTGAGCTGATCCAAAGCCAGGAGCCAGGAGCTTCTTCCGGGTCTCCCACGCGGGTGCAGAGGCCCAAGGACCTGGGTCAACTTCTACTGCCCATAGCAGAGAGCTGGATCACAAGTGGAGCAGCCAGGACTTCAATCAGCACCCACATGGGATGCCAGCCCTGCAGGCCAGGGCTTTAATCCGCCGTGCTACAGTGCCGCCCCAGTTCTGTTTTTTAAAACATGTTTTAAACTCAATGTTTCTTAAGCTTTTAAAAATGTAACCACATATCCAAATTTCAATTCCTAATTCCAGCATTTAATCAATGGAGCTAGGTTGGGAGGGTTGGGGAAGACATATTTCCAAGAGCAAAACATTTAAAGTACCGTCATTGAAGCACTTTTGTTTTTTAAAACTCTGAAATGTTTTTTATGCACTTGCTACAAATGAGACATAAGCTTCACCTGCAACTCTTGATATGTCCAAAGGATTAAACTTCTCAGAACTGCAAACTGCATATATATCAAACCCAAACTTGCCATTTCAGTATTACACTTTTCCTTCAGTGACATTCATTTGAAACAGTAGCAACTATATGCAAATAAAATAATTTCCTATCCATAGACTGTGTCCACAATAAGTGCTGCCATAGTAGATGTTTTATAAGCCAAACATTCTGTGTGAAAGTTTCATTCTAGGGCATTTAATTTGCAAAGCCAATCAGAAACTCAGAGTAGCAGATACCAAGTTTGCAATGTATAAAGCATTATCATACCTCCTTTCTTTGTTTCTCTTTTTTAAGGAAACAGCTGGTGCTCTGGTGTATTCAATTCAGCTCACATACAATAACACAGGGTTTTGTTAAGAATTGCTAAGATGTTAGCTCATTTCCAAGCTAAGAGTTTCACTGAGACTAGCAAGTATGTTAAGACCCCTGGGCTCAAGAAAAAAATTTTCTTCCCCACAGAAGAGCAGGCAGCCTGAGCTTCCTTCCCTCTAACTTCCCCTCACTATCCAGTCTTAGGAGGACCATACGAAACAGCCCGCTGAGGAGGATGCTGGGCACTCACACATGTGGTTCTAGAGAGTCCCAGGCTTGGGGAAATCTCCATTCTTACCAAGAGAACTGTGCAATACTGCCTAACCTGTGTCCCTGAGGGAGTTTGTCTTTGTCAAATCCACCCTCTGACCCAGAGGGAGACAGTATCTCCAGCTTTCGAAGCTATTTGCTATGAAAAGATAGTTCAGGACAAAAGCTGACACAAGACTTGTAAAAAAAAAAAAAAATTACAGGGAGCATTGTCTTCCAAAACTTTTATGTTATATGCTGCATACTTTATTATTTATCTTAAACATTCTTGTACTTTATCTAAAATACAGGTGTATATTTGTTTTAGGAGAACATTTTTTCCATGATAAAACTGGAGAGTTTGACATTGACAAGCAGAAAGAAATAAATGCTCCTTTGATGATGTAATTAATTTCAGTGTAAGAAATATATATTTTTTTTAATTTTTTGACAGGCAGAGTGGACAGTGAGAGCGAGAGACAGAGAGAAAGGTCTTCCTTTGCCGTTGGTTCACCCTCCAATGGCCGCCGCGGCTGGCGCGCTGCGGCCGGTGCCCCGCGCTGATCCGATGGCAGGAGCCAGGAGCCAGGTACTTATCCTGGTCTCCCATGGGGTGCAGGACCCAAGGACTTGGGCCATCCTCCACCGCACTCCCTGGCCACAGCAGAGAGCTGGCCTGGAAGAGGGGCAACCGGGACAGAATCCGGCGCCCCGACCAGGACTAGAACCCGGTGTGCCGGCGCTGCAAGGCGGAGGATTAGCCTAGTGAGCCGCGGCACCGGCCAAGAAATATATTTTAAGCTATATCTAACACTACCACAATTACATCTTATTTACATACAACAACCTCTTTTAAAAACACTCATTTCAGCATTTAACAAGTACTACAGTTTGTGTGTTTTAATAGAAGAAAATCAAAAGGAAATTAAAACATAAAAATGATAAACTTGTATTAATAAATGATCTATCACGCTCCACAATGTCAATAAATCTACAGTTTTTTAAATCAGTCAATATTATGAATAGACAAAGATTCTGAGTTTTCTTTTTGTTTTTTTTTAAAAATTTTTATTTATTTCAAAGAATTACAGAGAGGGGGTAGAAAGAGGGAGAAACAGAGAGATATCTTCCATCCACTGATTTACTTCCCAAATGTCCGCAATAACTGGATCTGGGCCAGGCCAAAGCCAGGAGCTTGGAACTCCATCCAGCTGCTCCAAGTGGATAGCAGGTGTCCACACATTCAGGATATCTTCTATTGCTTTTACAGGTATTAGCAGGGAGCTGGATCATAAATGGAGCAGCCAGGACTCAAACCAGAACTCATATGTGATGCCAGCATTGCAGGCAGCTGCCTAACCCACTGGGTCACAATGACGGTCCCTTGTTTTGTTTTTTAGAAAGAACAGAGAAACTATCTTGCTATGTGCCCCACATGTTTGAAACTGTAAATACTGACCACCATAATGAAGTCATATTTTAATCTAATCAAAGACAATCTAAAGGTTTGTACATAGCACAAGAATAAAAATAGGGACAAGGGTGCTTGGGCCCCTGTACCCATGTGGAAAACCCAGAGGAAGCTCCCAGATCCTGGCTTCGAATCAGCCCAGATCTGGCCATTGCTGCCATTTGAGGAGTGAACCTTTCTGTCTTTCCCTTTCTGTCTGGAACTCTGCCTCTCAAATAACTAAATAAAATCTTTAAAAAATAATAACAAAAGGGGAGATGAAATTTCAAAGTCAAAAACATTTTTTAAGAATTTTACCTTGCAGAACTTGATAAACAAATGCAGATTTGTACCTTGAGAGAAGCAGGAACACAGAGTGGGGGAGGAGAGTAACAGTAGAGATATGCTACATGATTACCTATAAAACTCCTGGACCACACATCTTTTCATTACCTGAGCAGTGATGTTTATCTCACTTTTTTTTTTTTTTTTTTTTTTTTTTTTTTTTTTTTTTTTTTTTTTTTGACAGGCAGAGTGGACAGTGAGAGAGAGAGACAGAGAGAAAGGTCTTCCTTTTGCCGTTGGTTCACCCTCCAATGGCCGCCGCTGCAGCCGGCGCACCGCGCTGATCCTGGCAGGAGCCAGGAGCCAGGTGCTTTTCCTGGTCTCCCATGGGGTGCAGGGCCCAAGCACCTGGGCCATCCTCCACTGCACTCCCTGGCCATAGCAGAGAGCTGGCCTGGAAGAGGGGCAACCGGGACAGAATCCGGTGCCCCAACCGGGACTAGAACCCGGTGTGCCGGCGCCGCAAGGTGGAGGATTAGCCTATTGAGCCACGGCGCCGGCCCTGTTTATCTCACTTTTAAAAGTGGCATAGCCTTAAAAAGTTCAAAGAATTATAACGTTCATGAAATTTTATTAAGGTTTGAGAGGATAACACAGCCCAATGAAATCTGGTAAATTTGTGGCCTACGGGAAAATGTGTTCATCTTCTCTGAGAGTGAAGTAGCGGGAAACAGTTGGAGGCCACCAATATTGCCTTTTTAACACCCTCCATATCGTTACATAATAACCAAAGTAGCATTTCTCGTGCTATTTATTTTTATATTATTTTTAAAACAATGGCTGAGTGCTCTTGGACCATAATTAATAGCAGGCTGGAGAATGTCTGGTCATTACTTTACAGGAAATGTCTGACCTACAGGTCATATATTTATCATAAGTTGTTCTGGCCTCCTAAATATAGAAAATCAACAGCAATTCCTGTTATTTGTTGAACCAACAGTGCATAATCATAAAGTTGATGGTCTCTGAGCATTGTCAATGCATTTATCCAGGAGACACATGGGACCTACAGATAACAATGGAAAGTCAACAGGCAGAATGACAAGCAGCAAGGCAAGGGACATGAGAGACTGTGACCTTCGATTTTTCCTGCCCATGTGACCCTAGACAAACTCCCTTTCAGGGTACTTACCTGTAAAACAGTAAAAACAGTATGTACTTCTTCAGGTTATTATGAGGCTCAAACAAGTGTATTTGAAGTGTCTGGGCCAGCGTAGGGGTGCAGCAGGTTAGGCCACCGATTATGATGCTGGAACCCCATATCCAAGTGCCAGCTTGAGTTCCTACTGCTCTGCTTCTGATCCAGCTTCCTGCTAATGCACCTGCAAAGGCAGCAGATGATGGCCCAAGTGTTTCAGCCTCTGTCACTCATGTGGGAGACCCAGACGGAGTTCCCGGCTTCTGACTTTGGCCTGGTACATATCTGGCTTTTGCAGAGAGAACCAGCAGGTGGAAGAGTTACCTTTCTCTCTGTCTCCCCCTTTCCTTCTGTCACTCATCTTGACAAATAAAATTTTTAAAAAAATTTAAAGTATCTTTCATACATGCAGCAGAAACTCAACAAATGTTTCAATTTGCTTCTGCATCTACCTACATTTATGCTAATGTTGCAGTCCAGACATCAAAATGCCTTTAACAGTCTTAATGAAGAAAAGAGGAAGAATACTAAGAAACAAAACACTTCTAAAAGAAAGGTGTTAAAGAGTTTGAAGCTATCACAGCAGATAGTTAAATAATGAGTTTCATTCTCCCCCATATGTTATGGAAAGAATTTATATTGCCCCTTCAATTGACCATTTTGCAGTCAATTTCATTTTCTCCTGTTTCTATATTACCAAACACCTACCAAAATGTACTGACTCAACTATGGCACTCCAAATGGGCCGGTATAATGGGCAAAATGGGATTAATGCTGTCATTATCATCATTCTTATCACCTAGATTAACTTAGTTTCTCCCTGGCAGTAGGTAAAGCTATTTAGTTAGTGTTCCATTAAAGTATCATTTATTTGATGAACAGTCAGCAATATTTACTGAATGGCAACTGAGAACGACAATCTTTTCCTTTTGCTGGATTTTCAGCAATGCTAATGTGCTGATCCCATCAACGAAGACTGCACCACTAGCCCTAGGTGCTTTGCGTTGTCAACCAAGCCTGCACCTGTAGACTCAGCACCACCTTTACTCAACTGCCCATAGCCAACCATGAAAACAGACACTACCTTCCCACAGGCCAGATGATGAATAATTTGAGTGTTATTATTCATAAGGAAGTCCAGTAACAAGTTTTCAGAACCTGTTTAAAAATGCTTAACTGGCATGTGATATTACTAAAATACAAAATCGGTAATGGGGAAAAAAAGGCCAGGGTTGTCTACAGGTGGAGGTCAAGGCAAGGACTGGCCTTTAGGAAGCATAAAGGAACTTCTAGGAATACCAGAAATGTTCTCTACCTTGATTGAGGCAGCATTAGCAGCTATATGCATTTGTCAAAATCTACAGAAATACGAACCTAGGAAAGGTGAATATTACTGTATATAACTTATGCACTAGTAACTTGACTTTAATAAAAATTAAGTGGAAAGGGGAAAAGAAAATAGTGGTATCAGTGCTATAATTTTTCATCCAATAATACTCCATGAAGCTAAAACACAGAGGTGTCACAAATCTTTAAGAGAACTTGAAACATTCTATACATGAATAAATTCTTGGATTCAATACCATTAGAGGTCAGAATCAGCTGAAATTGGTATTGATTAGGTACTGTCAAATTTCAACTCCACATGCGAAGGCAAAGGAAGGAAATAAGATCTACAAGGAAAGCAAATCTTTCATTTTAATTAGAAATTTAAATGGCTTCCTTCCCACCAATACATTTTTCCATCAGAGTCACAGGTTAAATATATAATTATATAAATATATGATCAAAATTCTGATTAAAAAAATTCCAAATGTTCTACATTTATGTAAACACTTCATATTTCATAGCATGCTCACATTCATTACTTCATATAATTTCTATATAAACATAATACAATTAGCACAATATTTTATGTGGGTTTACAGTGTTTCAAAATTACAGAGCACTTTTATTGATATTATCATTGTCATTAAAATATGAACACTAAAAATTATTATTACTGTTTCACAGAAGAGCTAAGTACAAAGCAATCAGTATGGGTTAAGATTTGCTCATGGTTGCAAACCCAAGGTTCAGAATTTAGACATGAGACTTGAAATCAGGCTTTCGGAATTCTAACAGCTAGGCTTAGCCACCTACACATGTTAAAGCTCTCAATTTTCATAGCTCCATGAGGTGGGTACTATTATTGTCTTCTTTAACAGGTGAGAAAATTCAAACACAGGGAGGCTAAGTAACTCATCCAAGGTCACCCTGCTGGAAAACTAAGGGACCAGAACTCACACACAGTTAACATGGCTCCAGATCCCTTGGCTCAGCACTGTCAACTGTTGTGTGTCACAGCATGTTTCACTACTCCTGCCCTGGGCATAAGGCACCCTCTAACTAAGGTGCACACTTTCCACATTTGTGTTCATAGAAACTGCACTAACAAGTAGCACATTAGAAAGATCAGTATTTCACTCTATGTTGTAGAATAAGGCTTCATTTCTTAAACAGAATTGAATGTTTCATATCCCATCCTAACTCCTAACTCTAGTTTCCCAACACATTTAAACTCCATGGTACACAGTGTCAATCTCTCTATGAAATGCATTCAACTTTTTGATTTTTCTGTCCTTCCTCTGTACCCCTGTGAAACTACTCCTCAACTCTGAAATATCCGTTTTCTCCTTCTTTTACTGCTATATGCAGGTCACAAAGAGCAACTGAAAATAGAAAAAAAAAAAAACCTTAAATACACCATGTGATAGGTTCCCTTGATATTCAATGTCCACTGTCCTTTATCCAAGGACCATCAACAGTCCTTGCCAGGAAAAAAAAAAAAAAAACAACCTCGTGGTCCCACTTCCCCACAGCTGCTATCCCAAAGCATCATTTTGTTCCTATTTTTCTCAGGCATCTTTTGTCCTCTCTGTAACTCCACAGATGAACTTTTCTTGCACCTGACTGAGGAAACTGAACCATCAAATATAAACTCTCTAGCTCTACCTCCAAGTATAATATAAACATGCCTCTTATCTGCTTCATCTCATGCCATCCCAACTCCATTTTTTAAGGAAAATTCGTTTTCCTCCTGTTTCCAGTTATCCCCTCAATTTGATGTTTTACTTAAGTCCTTCTCATCTCCTTTGGGACCTCTTTTTTCATGGATCTCTAGCCTTTCTAACAGCCTTTAAGAATCAGCTTTTAAGGCCAGGTAAGCCACTGCCTGCAATGCCAGCATCCCATAGGAGAGCCAATTCAAATCCTGACTGCTATACTTCCAATTCAGCTCCTTGATGATGTGCCTGAGACAGCAGCAGAAGATGGCCCAAGTACTTAGGTTCCTACCACCCACAAGGCAGACCCAGACAGAATTCCAGGCTCCTGGCTTCCACCTAGTCCAGCCCTGGCTGTTGAGACCATTCAGGGAGTGAACCAACAGATGGAAGATCTCTTATTCTGACTCTAACTCTGCCTTTCAAATAAATCAATCTTTAAAAAATTAGTGGCTTTTTGCTAAAATTCTTTTGTAGTTTTAAAATCCCTTCTTTATTTTCTGTATGACTAACACTCACACTTTCTGCCTACAAATCCTTTGAAGAGTAGGTACTCACTCTTTCCTTCTCAAACTAGTGTCACTTGCCTTCTACCTGTAAAGTGACTATGCAGAGGTTTGCAGGATTAAACTCAGTATAGTAGTTACCCAGAACTGGAGATAGAGGGAAAGGTACAGGGAAGTTTTTGGAGGAGATGACAATGATCTGTATGTTAATCATGGGAGTGGTTTCATATCTGTCAAAACCCTATCAATTTTAAGAGTTCTACTTATCATACATAAATTTTAGCCGAATAAAATACACTCAATGTAACAAAAGTTCTTATATTCAATATGAACAAAGAAACAAACTAAAAGTAAGTAGACTAGAGTTATGAAAATGTAAAATAAGATAAACTATGCAACTAGGCTTTGATGTGTGTTTCCTTTTTTTTTTTTCATTGTGGTTTTTCTTTTTTTTTTAACTTTTATTTAATGAATATAAATTTCCAAAGTACAGCTTATGGATTACAATGGCTTCCCCCCCCCATAACTTCCCTCCCACCCGCAACCCTCCCCTTTCCCACTCCCTCCCCCCTTCCATTCACATCAAGATTCATTTTCGATTCTCTTTATATACAAAAGATCAGTTTAGCATACATTAAGTAAAGATTTCAACAGTTTGCTCCCACACAAAAACACAAAATGAAAAATACTGTTTGAGTACTAGTTATAGCATTAAATCACAATGTACAGCACATTAAGGACAGAGATCCTATATAAGGAGTAAGTGCACAGTGACTCCTGTTGTTGACTTAACAAATTGACACTCTTGTTTATGGCATCAGTAATCACCCTAGGCTCTTGTCATGAGTTGCCAAGGCTATGGAAGCCTTTTGAGTTCACCGACTCTGATCATATTTAGGCAAGGTCGTAGTCAAAGTGGAAGTTCTCTCCTCCCTTCAGAGAAAGGTACCTCGTTCTTTGATGACCTGTTCTTTCCACTGGGATCTCACTCGCAGAGATCTTTCATTTAGGGTTTGTTTTTGTTTGTTTGTTTGTTTTTTGCCAGAGTATCTTGGTTTTCCATGCCTGAAATACTCTCATGGGCTTTTCAGCCAGATCCGCATGCCTTAACGGCTGATTCTGAGGCCAGAGTGCTGTTTAGGACATCTGCCATTCTATGGGTCTGCTGTGTATCTCGCTTCCCATGTTGGTGAATTTCCTTTTCACCACATCAGAATGGGAATAATTCAGGATTAGAAAATGTCTTTGTAATACGGTAATTCAATGAGGAATGTTTCACCTAAACTTTAGAAATGAGATTTTGGGTAATGTAACATCTTTGTAAAATTACAGAAATAATATTTAATTAGACATTTTATATATCACCTTCTATTTTTAAAAATGAGAGTGTAACATTAAATTGTTACTCAGTGAAAGAATTTCTATAGCCATTGATGCAGCCTAGATTGGACTTGTTATTTTCTGTCAATATAATACACTGTAGAAACAGGTAAGTACTGAAGAAAAATCATCTTCCACAAGCCAGGGACTTTGCATGTATAATCTTATTTCATCTAACAAGCTTTTATTATGCATGGTAGATGAAATGAGATTACTTATTTAAAGTGGTGAAATAGCACAGCTAATACATAGAAGTAGAATCAGACTGAGAATGCATCAAGCTTTAAAATCCTCCCTCAATGCCAGGCACATGCACTGACATAAACAAGTGGACTGTCAGCATGCCCATTAAATGATTTCTAAGGTATCAATTGTCTGAAGAAGTCATTGCCAAATGCTGGGTCACAGGCAATCCGTCCTTATGTTCACTGATGTGTGCATGGAGTGCCAATAATCTGTGGGACTGGAGGAAAAATGAATCTGCTTTTGCCACCAAGAAAGGCAAGAGTCAGAGTTGCTCCACTCTGAGAGCCCATACAACATGAACCAGGGGACGACCTTCAAGAAAGCAAAAAGAATATGCTGTTGAGATTTTACTGATGCCTTCAGGAAGTTACTGGATAAACTGCAAATAGTTTACTTAAAATATGGAAAAGACAGGTATGAAAAAGGAGTATCTTCATCAAAAAATCTGATTTTTAAATTTAAAAAATGCTTGCACAAAGGTGCATGTAAAATGTGTTCACTGCAAAATTCATTCTCAAAACTCAGTTAACTACTTTGCTCTGTGGAGTTATTTAGTGTTATCCATTTGGACAATGGAGATATTTCAATTTTGGCTTTAGTTGAGCCGACTCAGAATTATTCTTTCTGACAACAGTGAGGAACTAGCTCAGCTGTTCCCTGTGTAACCTAGAAATTTTAGTTATCTCATTGGCATAAAACAACCTGAATGCTCCTCGAATTCTCTCATTTCCTCACCAGCCACATCCATTATATCATGACTCCCATCAGCCCTACTTTCAAAATAGATCCCAACTGCCACTACTTCTCCATACTCCATTGCCTACATGTTGCATAACCATCTAGATAGTCTTTCTGCTTGCACTCTTACCCCGTCACAGAAAAGCCCACACCATGGCCAGAGAATATGAGCCTGATATTTCACTCATTGGCTTGAAACAGTATTGAAGGGAAAAATTGCCATAATCACCTACAAAGCTCTACTGACATGTATGCACACCCAAGTACACACACATCTGGCCTCATCATCTACCATTCTCTTCTTAACCCCACAGCTCTTTTCTTTCAACACCCACAACACTCTAGGCATTGCTCTGCCCCAAGGTCTCTGCACTGGCTCTTCCTTCAACCATAAATCCTTTTCCCCCAGACATCCCAAGGCTCACCTCTTCAATTCAGTCTTTGCTCCAAAATTCATTTTCAGAAAGCCCTTTCCTATGTTAAGTCACACCACTCTTTTTCTCTGTTTTCCTCCTTAGCACACATCATCTAACATATTATGTATCCTAATATTTTGTCAGCTTTGCCCCTCTGGAATAGAATTTAAGCTCTGTGAAGTTCAGTTTTATTCACTGCTGTGTCCCTATTGTCTAAAACGTGAAAATTCAAGTATATGTTGAGTGAACCTTCTTGTATTATGGCAATGAATAAAATCATGGTGTCTACACAGAGAAGAATGCCTATTTTCATATTTGCTACAGCTGAAGTATGGACATCTATTTCCTGTAATACTATTATACAATTATTCAAGTGTAAAATTAATGAGAAATTAGAGTGAAATTCTACTTTAAGTGGCAGAGAAATGAAATTTGTGTAAATGATCTCTGCCCTTCCTGATTTAACAATGTTAGTATTATGCAGATTTTCAAAAAGTAATCACTAGTTTAATATTTACAGAGATAGTATACTTAGTTCATAACTACTCTTTGAAATGGAATCAAAATCTTATGGGAGAATTAATGACTACTGTACTGTTTGTCCTCAGTATAAACTACAGATATCAAAAACATTCATATGAAATAGATGTATCTAAATCTTACTAGTCCCTCTTGCAAATTATTAAGATTTTATCTAATCTCAAGATTTTCTCAAAGAAAACTTAAAGACAGTTTCAATTGGATACCCACCACCAGAACATATTCTCAGTCATGTGGGAGGTGGAGGGAAAGAAAGTTGATAAACAATTCACACTGCATGGGACCTGTCGTTGGAGCTGGTGTTTATTACTAGCAATAACCCCACAAAGAGGCCGGTACTATGGCATAGCGGGCAGAGTTGCCACCTATGATGCTGGCATCCCATGTGAGTGCCTGTTCAAGTCCCAGCTGCTGCACTTCTGATCAAGCTCTCTGCTATGGCCTGGGAAAGCAGTAGAAGACGGCCCAAGTCCTTGGGCTCCAGCACCTGTGTGGGAGACCAGGCGGAAGCTCCTAGCTCCTGGCTTTGGATCAGCGCAGCTCCAGCTATTGCAGTCATCTGGTGAGTGAACCAGTGGATTAAAGAGTTCTTGGGTCAGCACCATGGCTCACTTGGTTAATCCTCTGCCTGTGGCGCCGGCATCCTATATGGGTGCCCCTGCACCTGCATGGGAGACCAAGGAGAAGCACCTGGCTCCTGGCTTCAGATTGGCACAGCACCGGTGGTAGCAGCCATTTGGGGAGTGAACCAACGGAAGGAAGACCTTTCTCTCTGTCTCTCTCTCTCTCTCACAGTTTATAACTCTACCTGTCAAATAAAAATTAAAAATAAAATTAAAATTAAAATTAAATTTAAAATAATAAAATTAAAATTAAAATAACCCCATAAAGACAGAGTAGTGTGTTAGCCTTAGATATGAACTCCAAACAGGCTAAACAGTCATAACAGGCAAGAAGAAAGAGGCAGAACACCTAAAGAGAAATCTCAGAGTGTCTTCCAATATTTGGAGTGTGTGGAAGGATAACATAGGCAAGTTTGAGGAAAATAAATGTTTTAGGCACACAGGATATAGTACCCATAAAATTACTAAACAAAATTAGCCACTCTTATGTGACTGCATCTAGTCATTTAAATAAATCTGGCATATCCAACAATAAAATATCTTGAATTTTTTTTAAGGGAGGAAGCAGGTTTGGTCCTCTTATGTATTAAACTAGATACCTGGAGATACATCCTGATACAACTGTTCTCAAGTGAATCCTATTGAACATATTAAGAGGCAAGGGATTCTTGTAACCCAAATTCTCCTGGATTTATAGTCACCACTAGGTGACTAATTACTTGTCACCAGTGGCAATTTATGACTCTGATTTTATGCAGAATTCATACCATGGGCAACAACCAGGTTCCACCATCATCTTCTGTATCTGCCCATAACTATTTTGCTTTGAATCTTGCAGTGGGATTGAGTAATCCCTTTTTCAGAAAGGATTAACTGTTGAAAATGATTTAGTCTACTTTGTAGACTAGCATTTATTATTTTCTGCTAAGCATGTCACATGTAACCTTTTTATCTTTGTCAGAGTTGTTTTGTTGCTATTGTTGGGATTTTGATAGTTTTTAATAAAAAGTACAAAAAAGAACATTGAATAACACTTTTATAACTACCTCCCAGAATTAAAGGCTTTTATTATTGAAATTTTATTGGGATCCTTTTTATCTAGCAGAATGTTCTAATATAAAAGTCAGTCTCATCTCTATCCTATCCCCTTTCTTCTCTTTCTCTCTCCAAATCTTCATCTAACCACAGGATAAGATGATGGACAAATGGAACAGTAAGACTCAGTAAGACTGGTTTCTTCTTATCTACAACCTCATAAAATCTGCTTACAGAGGAAATATCTCCCTAAATAAACCAGTATGCTCTGAATTACTTGCTATTTAAAAGGTCAGTCATGGACTTGGAAAAAATATTCCCTATATTAATAATTTTCTAAAACATCACTGGTTTATTTATGTATACCACCTGCCTCATTGATACTGGATGTCAAAAAATGTCTAAGGAAAGACTCTAGATGGATTCAGCCGAGAGGACTCATTATCAAATGTCCTCTGGATTAGAAAGATTTTGCTGTAAAACTTACCAGAAACTGTTCACTGTGTCATCTTAAGATGATAGATAAGCTTAGCCAAGTATTTTTCTACTTGATTCATGAACTGGCTATCATGGGGAGACCCTACATATTTATATAAATCCAACTTAGAATTCCTACCAATCTGATCTCCCAGGATCAAATTAGTTCCAAAAATGCCCTGATAATCATGTATGATCCTTTAGATTATTGAGCACTGTAGGTCGAAAATCTTGCCAAATTTATGAAAAACATCAAGCTCTTTCTGCAGCTTAATGCATATTTCTTATCATCACTTAGAACTAATAAAACAAAGTACGTATTCAAAATATACAGCAGTAAAAGTCTAACAAGATCTGAAGGATAAGAGACTACTGACATTACCGTTACCACCAACAGCCAACTATGTTTTATAACTAAATCTAAAGGCTCTACAAACTTAAACAAGTAGATTACTTGGAAAAACTGAGCTAGTGGAATTAGATTATCGCATGAAAAATGTTTTGTAGAATCTGGTAAATCCTGTTTAATACCTTGGCTCTAACATCCACTATGTTACAATGATCAAATGCCGTCCCTTCTGATTCCATTCTCTTATCTATAAAACAAGGATAATGATAGCAGGAGCACATGGTTGCTTTCTCTTGATCCTGGCACATGTTTAATATTCAATGTAAGTGTGAAAAGTTATTGTGTTTTAAAAACAATCTGTGACACAGATTGCTAATTGACCACCAATGTCCATTTTCCCTTATTCTTTTAGAATCCCTTACTTTTAGCTTGACATATGGCTTTATAGAATAAAAACTATATTTACCAACATCCCTGGCAACCAGGTTTAGCGTGTGACAAAGATATGGCCAATAAGAACTAAAAAGAAATGCTCTGTATGTGACTTTTGGGATATCCCCTTAAAAGGAAGAAGCGGAGTCACAAAAGATCAATCTGGATAGAGAACACAGGAAGATAAGTTTCAGTCCCTGCCTCACTCATGAGCATACACCACAGACTTTTCATAAACTCTAATGCTGAGGCCTGTATCTGAAGGTTCAGGTTCAATAAGCCTAGAGGAGAGTCCATAAGTGTAATCTTGAAAAAGAATCTAACATGCACATGAAGATCATTGCAGTGGGGCCTCCAACTCTCATATACCTGGATGTGACGAGTAAATGAACACTGTTCAAACAGCACACTGGAAACACTGCAAACTGAACACTCCGACTACCCCTAAAACAGCCAACAACCCCTGACCATATAACATAGTATAAAATGTACCGTTCTCTTTTGTTTTTTTTCCCCACATAAGAAACTATCTTCTTTCATTAGCTCTTCATTATAGTAACATCACAGAAAAATAGGGAAACCTTTGTCTATTATTCCTTCTCTTTTCCATTCCTCAACTTACCAGTGATGTACTTTTAGATTTTTTTTCTCATTGCCTTTGTGCCCATGTTTGTCTGTAGAAGTAAACACCAGTGAGTCCTCTGTCACCCTGTGAATCGGCTACACACCTCCAGATGAAGCCACCTCCACACCTTTCCATATAGAATCCTCAGCTACTGAAGACATGCTTCCAAGGCAGTGGTCCTGAACCATGAGTGATTTTGCTAGAGCACATCTGGCAACATTTGGAGGTTTCTCAGCTGTCATAGTGGTAATGCATCTAGTGAGTAGAGACCAGGGATGCTATGGACATCCTGCAATGCACAGGACAAACTTTTGAGACAAAAACGTATCTAGTCCAAAATATCAACAGTGTAGAGACTAAGCAATCCCATACGAAAGGGTGTTGCATGAACACTACCCCAAGAGATTTGTAGTTTGTTCAAAAACACATTCCCTGAGAAGTGTCTCACTTTCTAGCCAGAAAGTAAGCCCCTTGAAGAGAGATCCCATGTTTGTCATGTTCACTCCTGTGTCTGCCCTGTATACATTCAGCCTTACCACCTCTTAGTAGTACAGCGAAGCAGCAGAGTGTTCTGCCGTGAGACCACCTGAACCTGAGCCCCAGCTCCAGCATTTACAATGGACAAGTGGTGGCCTCTTGGAGCCTACCTTTCCTTATCTATAGAATATACTGCAGCAGAAACTGCTTCATATAATTATGAAGACTAAATTATATAACCCATATGAAGTTCTTAGAACAGTACCCAACATATAATAAGTGACTAATAAGAGGTTATTTTAAAATAAAATCATGAGCAAAAACAATTGGATGAATGATTTCTGTGTAGTTCCAGTAAAGTGGAGAATCTCTCATCCTTTAACAAGTGTGTCCTTTTCCTCCACTCTATCATTAATCATATATCTTGATAACTGGCAGGATTTAACTTTATTTTTTAATAGGTGGATATAGGTAACAGGTATAGACAACTTTCCACTACTCTTTTAACCTCCTTCTCTCTTCAAACACTTTTCTCTCCCAAATTTCTCCCTGTGAATATTTTTTCCATAAACCTAAGAAAATTCCTTCTTCCCGCGTATATCAGAGCAACAGAAAAACATACGTCACACATCTCTCACGTCCACTAACTATGGAGAAAATAAACATGGGATTTTTGCAATGCTTTTCACAGTGGCATGATGGGGGATGTCCAGATGAAATGGCAATGTTTCGTGTCTTCATCCCTTCAGCAATGCCATCCTGCCCTTTGCACACTGATGGATAAAAGGCTCCTGTTTAGCCACCTGTGCTCATTTTCTTCCCACCCCACCTACAGTCCTAGCCTGCTCACTAGTGATACATAAACTTGTTCTTGTCTGTGTGGCTGACAAGCACTGAGCACGCTTATATGTCGTGCACTTTGGCACTTCACGTCCATTGTCTCTTTTAAGTTTCTCAAAGCATACATTGTTATTCCTGTTGTATGTAAGGGGTTATGACTTCAGTTAAGAAACCAGCTCCTGATAAGTGCTGGGATCTAAAACCCAACCTCCACTGGCCAAGTATCACAGCTATTTCCACGAACTTTCTCTGCCTGGCCAGTACTTGACTCCTCCACACTCTGCTAGGAAATATATCACTTAAGAGAATCCCTATACTCTCAGCTGATTCTTTTACACAGGGCTACTTCACTCACTCATTGTTCACACTACCTCTCCCTAGGGGGAGGGAAGGTAAAAGGACTGCCTCTACCATAAGCATCTCTTACATCCCCCAAGAGCCTCTTCTGATAGAATTTCTCAGCGTCTAAGGAGTCACTGAAGAGGAGGAAAAAAAAATACTCTCCAGAGAAAGTGATCCTGTTTCAAAGGATTATTTTTCCCTATCTGAAATGATGAGATACCCCTTCATCAACTCTAAGCATGTGTAGAGATAGCCTAACTTTCAGCCTGACTTGCCATTTAATTTACATTTCATCAGAGAGGCACATATAATAAACGTGCCATTTTTTTTTAAAAAACGTACTCTGTATTTCTTCATTTTTTCACTCTCGTATGCCAGGGTTGTGTGGTGTTAAGTTTCAGGGGAGTAAAGGCAGTGAAATGCCTCATTCTGGCCAGCATGGAGAAAAGTAGGGGAAAGAAAGAGAGGAAGGGAAAGAAAGAAAAAAAAACTCTAAAAGCCGAAGCCCAGGGCTAAAGTACCAGTCAAGCAAGCTAAATCTTTGAAGTTTTCCTTGATTAATTTTTATTCATTTTTTACCCAAATCAAGGCACTCAGTAAGACTTACTAAGTTTTCTTTCAAAATGCATCTTGCATCACCCACGCTTTGTTTTTTTTTTTTTTTTTTTCTTTTGTTCACCCACGCTTTGTAAATGCAGTGAGTGACTGCTATGGGCAAGGACCTATGCCATGTCACAGGGTATAAATTAAAAAGGCAAGTTTACTTTGGTGAAAAGTATTTTGAAATTCACACAGTTGTTTTTAATATTAATGTTTCATGAAGTTTCTAAAGACCCCTTGTATAAATGAATTTCAAACTGTTTACATCAAAATAAACTTCCATTTTAATTCTATTTTCCATGAACTTTTTGGAGTATTTTTGCAGATATAAGTGCTGTACACATATATTATATATACACATGTACACATATATGATATATAGCCATATATGTTATATAGACAGAGTGTATGTTTGCAATTGTATGTACGACATATATATATAAATGTGTGTTTTATTCTGGAAACAGTTCTTGTCCTTACGAATCTTGCAATCAGTAAATTAGAAAAGATATGAAGAAAACAATATGAATTTTTAAGGACAATAATCCAAACAGAACTCTAATTGAAGGTCCAGTCCTGTTCAAAGAAGGGAAAGTCTTAGCTATGGCAAGGCTTCCTGCAGGGATTGAAACCGAAAAACTTCCTCGAAGAAGTTACATTCTTGTGCTAGGGCAATTCTTACTTTTTATACAAACAGCTTTTAAAATCTGAATTCAGTAATTGAGATCCCATCGAGCTATGTTTAAAAAAGATAGAAAAAGAAAAGAAGAAAACTATTTCCACGTGAGAACGGTATACAGTCAGTGAGGGAATTTGCCTTTGTCAGGTCCGCATCCTGCTATCCACGCCACGTCACGACTTGTCCACGTGTATTCAGGACCTCAGACTTTGTCCCCTCCAAAGTATCCAGCACACTTCTTCGAGATGAATATTTCTTAAATCTCACTTCAATCATCACATTCCCTTAGCCTTTTGGGACCCTCCTTTCTCTCCATTTCCAACCTAAGCTTTTCTCCTCGACCCCTCTCTGACCCCATTTTACTTCCTGCAACTCCCCATCCAACACCTTCCTCTGGGGGCCACACAATTAAGAGGACAACCCCAGGTCCACTGTTGAGATATGAATGCCAGCTCTGTCAGCTGTGAGCCACACAATCATAAGCAAGCCAAGCATTCCCTCTCTCTCCTACTCTAGAAAATAAGGACCACAGTTCCTGCCCCAAAGTGTTCCAAGAAACGATATTTAGAACATACCTAACAACTAAGAAGTGATATGTATGCTGATATTTTATTCTGTTTTTTTCTATTTTACTCTACTTATAAACTGATACTTTTATTATTGTTATTTAAGAAGTAAACAGACAAAAAGATTGGCAGGTTGAGTTCCCATCCACTGGTTCACTTCCTAAATTTCTGTCACAGCCAGGACTGGGCAGAGCTGAAGCTAGCAGCTGGGCACTCAATCCAGGTCTCCCACAGGGAGACAGGAAGTCAGTCATTTGGGCCATCAGTGCTGCTTCCTGAGGTCTGCATTCAGGAAGGCGGAATCAGGAGCTGGAGGCTGGACTTGAACCCAGTCTTTCTGACGTAGGATGCAGGCAGGTGTCTGGAGTAGCATCTTATAGGCTAAGTCAAATTCCTACTCCCAATATTTTGCTTATAGAACACACTATCCCCATTCTTGTTAATGTCAGACCATTTTTCTTTTGAAAAACTACTCATACCAAATGTCATCTGTCCTTGCTGGGTGTGGTGGCAAACCTCAGCAAGCATACCATCCTTTTATATGGGCATACAATTCAGGCAAAGCGAAACAAAACAAAAACAACAATGCTCACACTCTCTTTCAGAACATAAACAGCAACAATGCTCGCACTCTCAGAAAATCTGGTAACAGTTCTTACAAAGAAGACTGTCCTCCACTTGCAGCACCAGCATCCCATATAAGCACCAGTCCTAGTCCCAGCTGCTCCTCTTCCAATCCAGCTCTCTGCTATAGCCTGGGAAAGCAGCAGATGATGGCACAAGTACTTGAGCCCCTGCACCTATGTCAGAAATCAGGAAGAAGCACTTGACTCCTGGCTTCGGAACGACGCGGCTCCAGCCATTGTGGCCATCGGGGAGTGAACCAACAGAAGGAAGACCTTTCTCTCTGTCTCTCCCTCTCACTGTCTGTAACTCCACCTCTCAAATAAATAAAGAAAATCTTTTAAAAAATAAAAAGATGACTGTTCATTGATGTCTACTCTATGGATCCTCAAGGCAGTCTTGCCCAAGATAGGAGCATCAGGTTTAGTTCTTCACTTACGAGTGCTTCCTAGGACCTTATTGTTGAATTTCTCTTTTGTAAGTTTTCTTGAGTGCCTTTAAGACATTTGCAAACAACTAATTGGTAAGTAATCTTCTAACTATGAAGAAAATCCAACAGGCACAGATTTGTTGCACACTTCTGCCCACAAGAAATGCTCTCTTACCTGCCTCCCATGTACCCCTATCCACACATCTCTCAAAATCCAATACTTCTCAGCAACTATCTGTGCTCCCATCTGTATCCTTCTCTGTTCTTTTCAAACACTGGACATACCCCTGAATCAACCTTTCTTTTATATATAGTGCATCATACCATCCAGTGTTATTTATCGTATAAACTGGCTCCTAAATTCCTTGAAGACAAAATCTAAGCCTCACACGTTTATACACAGTATATATAACAGGATGCCAACTCCAGAGAAGATACCTAGTATCTTCGTCTTCATTTAAAAAAAAAAATATGTATTTGAAAGGCAGAGTTACACAAAGGCAGAGAGAGAAAAACAGAGAGAGAGGTCTTCCATCCTCCATTCACTCCTCAAATGGCCACAACAGCCAGAGCTGGGCCAATCTGAAATCAGGAGCTTCTTCTGGGTCTCCCATACAGGTGCAGAGGTCCAAGCACTTGGGCCATCTTCTGCTGCTTTCCCAGGCCATAGCAGAGAGCTGGATTGGAAGAGGAGCAGTAGAGACTCAAACCGGCACCCATATGGGATGCAGGTGGTGGCTTTATCCACTACACCATAGCACCGCCTCCGCCCCAGTATCTTCTTAATCAGCTGATTAAAGTTCATCAGTAAATTTCAGGATATTTTCCTGCCCCTGTCATTCTTACTCCCACATCTAGGTGAGTTTCTTATGAGTTTTGTCCAATCTGTTCTCTCTTTGACATTAATTATGCCAAAATTTTCCACACTTATAAGTTTACTATTAAACACCATTGTGATATATATATGTGTATATATATATATATATATATATATTTCTAGATGAATAGAGAAATGGTTTTCTATAGTTTTAAGAAATAAGTAGTTTTTAGTGCTATATGAACAATACATATGGATAATCACTGGGTTTAGGCATTCGTCAGCTCCTTTGCAAATTAAACCTCATCAGAAAAAAGCAGCATCTCACAGACCCAGCGAGTTCCATCCTGCCATCTGGCCTGATAAGGAAGTCAAGAAACATTAGTAGGTGGCAGTAGCTGAGGACAGATAGTACTATTAGCACTTTTTGACAATTCTACCACTCTGACTCTTTAGCTTTATATGCCCATCGGAATATAAAGGCCTTCCAGTAATAATACAGGATTCTTCAGCGAAGAATTTTTCTTTCTGTTTCCTGCAAGTACCACCTGCAGAAATATTGACATATCTCAACCAAATATTGTGGTTAGTCTTTCTGAAATCTGACATGAAAAACTGTAGGAAACATTTGAACCTGAGTAACATCAACCTTTACAGGATGATTTTGCCTCATCATTTGTTTTAATATCCTGGTTTCTCGGAGCACTTTCTCTGTACTAGAGCCCATTTTGTGTCTGAAACCAGATGCAAAAGTTTGGCTGCTTTTTCATGCCAGCTGCAATTTAAACAGTTTACACTTGTTTGCTTGCCTGTATAGCCACTTTAGTATCTGTTCCCTAATCCTCAGGAAAGTCGAACTAGATCAGCATGGCAGCCTTAATCCAGCAGGAAAACAGATTCCGGTCAAGTAAATAATGGAGAAGAGGAACTGGGAGTCTTCTGGCAAAGACAAGACTTTTCGTTTTATCCCCAGGAGAAAGCTCCTGAAACAATCTGAAGCCCTCCCAAGCTCAAATCCTTTAATGGTTCCCCTCTGCCTAACAGAAATCAAAACTCCTTAGCATGACATACAAATCCGTTTATGATCTGGCTCCCCCATTAATCTCTATCCTCATCGCTCCTTGACATTACACAACACTCTACTTCTCAGATTATAAAGGCTTGACAAGACTTTATTGTTTAAAATAAAAATCCTAAAAATCTAAGGGGGGGAAGAAGAGGGAAAATAAAATAATAATAAAATTTGAAGTCAGAAGGAAAAAAAAGCAGAAAAGAAGAGCAGACCTTTTTACATTATCATACTTTATGCCACTGCTTTACTCTAGAGATGCCAGGACTATGATGAGGAGACAGCTAAACCAGCAATTTCCTCGGTGGTCATCCAAATCCTACTAGGAAGACTAAGGAACGAATGGTCAAGCCAGACTCTCTTCTGTCCAAGAAGACAGAAACAGACCTGACTAACACCATGCAATCTCTCACACACATCATCAAGTATAAACATACCACATGGGCAGACATTTGGTGTAGTGGTTAAGATGTCACTTGAGAAACCTGCATCCCACATCAGAGTGCCTGGGTTCGATTCTTAGATCCAGATCCTGACTCCAGCTTCCTGATAGTGTACACCGTGGGAGGCAGAAGATGATGGCTCAGCTAGTCAGAACCCTGACACCTATGTGGGAGACTCAGATTAAGTTCCCAATTACCAGATTCAGCCTGGACCAGTCCCATTTGTTGGGGCAACTGGGGAGTGAACCAGTAGATGGTAACACTCATGTTCTCTCTCTGCTTCCCTACTGCCCTCCTCCCTATCAAAGAAGATAACATAAAATACATACGCCAACCATGAAAACTCTACAAAGATCAACCAGTTCTGCTTTGTAGGTTCATTTGTTTTTTACATCAAGCTTTTTTTTTTCTTAGTTCTATTAGCCTCTTCAATATATAGACTGTGAAAACTCAAGGCAGTTGATAAATTGTGGATTATATTACAAAACCCATTATCATTTATCACTGAATCCACCATAAGCCTAAGCTAGCCACCAGGGGAAGGAGATTTGCTGAGGCACACTCCATTTTACCAGCATCCCAATGGAAACCTTTGGGCTGGGGTAGATCTGTTATGCAGCTACATTAACTAAATGTAGCCTGCTACCTTCTCCCTGTCTTCTGTTTTTATCATATCCCTCCATTGTACCATCCCATCCATTATGTAAGTAATCCTTGCTTTTATTTTTTTTAAGGAATTTTTTTTTATTTGACAGGTAGAATTATAGACAGTGAGAGAGAGAGAGACAGAGAGAAAGGTCTTCCTTCTGTTGGTTCACTCCCCAAATGGCTGCCAGGACCGGCACTGTGCTGATCCAAAGCCAGGAGCCAGGTGCTTCTTCCCAGTCTCCCATATGGTACAGGGGCCCAAGCACCTGGGCCATCCTCCACTGCCCTCCCGGGCCACAGCAGAGAGTGGGACTGGAAGAGGAGCAACGGGGACTAGAACCCGACGCCCATATGGGATGCTGGCACCGCAGGCGGAGGATTAACCAAGTGAGCCATGGCACCGGCCCCCCCAAATCCTTTTTTTCAACAACTCCATCTTTTAAATAAATACCTGACTCCTACCACTTCTGCCCACATCCTCATCCTTAACATGGATATGCTCTCATTTACCCTCGAAGCCATAAACAGGGATGAGTACTTCCCCAGCTCCCACAAATGCTTGTTCATACTATGTTTCCTCCACTTTCATGAAAAAAACTATGTTTTGGGGATTCATGACTCTCCCTAATCCTCCTCCCCATCTAAGCCTATCATGCGGACTCACACTTCTTCAGTCTGAAACCTGGATTACAACTGCCTGCCAACATTCTCAAGGATCTCCCTGCACATTATTGATGTTGGTTCCAATAGTACCTCCCCGTTAACCTTACTCCTACTCACTTACAATTCTACCATTGGAACCCTTTATCCGTTCAACTTTGCTTAAAATTCCTCCAACTCATCCTGAAACACTCCTCCCTATCAGAGGCCATATTTCTGCCTCTTCCACTTAATCTCTCTCCATGCCTGCTTTGTAGTCTCATAGTAACTTCTATTCTTCATCCTTCCCAATCCATTTTTTCATGAATATAACTCCCATTATGGGTAAACTGACATTCCTGGCTCTCTAGATGCCACAACAATGATTTCAACCTTATTTGTCACTCTCTAGCTGTTTTACCCTCCTCACTGCTGGCCATATATGCCTTGTCAGTTTCACAGGTTCAATCTCCCTACATTTGCTATCTCAATTCTTGTTCATAGTTTCTTAAAACTTGCATAAAGGCATAAAAGAACGCTGATATTTCTCTTACAACCACAAGTCATTAAGCATCAGGTAGCCCTTGGTTGCTGTCTGGAACCTTTATTGTTCTTTTCTTATAGATTCAGCTCATCAATTGTCTAAAAACCACTTGCAATAGACTCTGCATAAATACGTTCTCTCATTCCTTCCCTGAACTAACACTCTTAAAAATACAGTCTAGAGTCAGTCATTGATTTCTTCACTCTACACTCACTCCTTAACAGAACCTATCAGCTCAGATTCTACTGCATTAATGAAATTGCTGGTGGTTCATTAATTTTTTGCTTTTTATGTTCTCAAGCTCCTTGACTTTAATAACCTCCCCCAAGCAAGAAATGTGGCCTTCCAGTGTTATTTCAGACTTGATTGAATGACCCAAGCCTAGTTCAGGTGTATTTCATACTGCAGAGATAACCTGGACATCATAATCCCAAAACTGGCAGCCACATGGCAGCAGACCATCAAGTCAACTCAGGTATTACCCCCTAATCAACACTGTTCAGAGATTTTTCTTTCCTAATAGAAAAAAAAAAACAACTGTTGATCTTTGCATTTGTAAGAAACAACCAATTTCATCTCCCCTATATATAGGGTCCTCCAGAGCCTAGACATTGCATAGGATTTAATTCCCTGATTGGCAATAAAGTTTTGTTCCTCAGCATCAAACTCCTTAGGAACTCTTTTCTCCTATATCTTCTTGCAGAATTCCTTAAAGCAATATTATCTGTATTATTACAACTGCTATTTATATTTCAAAATTACTTCTCATAAATTTTCATTTCCACATATTAACCTAACTAAAAGGTTCTGGAAACTGCCAACATTGTGATTTCTCTGAAGGGAATTCACTCAGAGATCCAGTAGAATTACTTTGAATACCTACCATTTTCTACATATAATGTAGACTACTGATCTTGCTAAAATAAGATATGACACCTGCCTTCAAAGAGTGCACAGTCTAAAGGAGCAAAGAAACCAGCCAGAAAAAAACCTTGAACAGCAAGATAATGGCTATGAGAAAATACATGTACAAAGCAGTCCATGAGTAGAAAGGAAGAGGGAAATTAACTCTCTGGGAGTAAGCAGGAAGTCCCTATTTATAATCTTATATAGATTATAATCCAACTCTTGTTAGTATTTTTTTCTTTCTCTATGGGCCATTATCAAGCTATGAGAAGAGCAAGACTCATTATTAAAGATTTTTTTAAAAGCTAGAATATATGCTCAGAGTACATTAATCAACACTTCTCAATTCTCTCTTGAGACTCATTTTTGTTTTCAGTAGGAAACTACAGAGAAATAGTGCCATTTTTAAGTTATATACACAAAATCTCATCACTAAGACAGTGAACAGTGAAACTCAATCCACATGAAGGGATCACTCATATGTGACCCAGATGAAAACCCCAAATGAGGTCTCACAAGACAGCCAACATCAAGGGAAGACACTTAGCAAAGATGCCATCAGACGTTTCTGACTCCAGCTTTTGAGTCACTGCCAGCTGAAGCTTGAGACATCATGAAGCACAGCTGAGTTCATTCCTTTCTTTGTACTGTCCAAACTCATGATCTACAGAATCGACAAGCATAAAAAATGTGATTTTTTTTTATAGCTAATGTTAGGATTTTTTTTTTTTTTTCACAATACTGAAGTGGAACCATTTTGGAAGAACTCAGCTACAACAAAAGCCTAGCAATATATAGCACTGGTTTTGGTACTAGACTGTGGACAGAAACTCAGGAGCCAGGAAGGGATTGTAGCAGAAGCTTACAGACTTAAAGGATATTAGGGTAAATGTCATTGGAATATGAAAGGAAGGAGATGATAGCCCTGTTACCTACAGTACTAAGGAAAATGAAAAATCTAACTACTGAGCTATATTTTCTAGTTAAGGGGATTCCCATATAGAACATTGATGGTACCACCACATTTCTTCTCACTGGCCATGGATTTTACTTAAAAAAAGGGGGGGAGGGGATGAGCTTAAGAACAACCTGTCCTGCTTTCAACCAAAACTTAGAAAAAATACAAAACAGTCAGATTTTCTAACTTTGAAATTAAAATTCACCTTCCCACCTGCCTGCACATGGCAGATTCTCAATGTAGGAAAAAGTTTCAGAAAAAAACAATATGTAGGTCACTATCAGGAAAACATAACCAAAGATGAAGCCAAGATGATGACTTAAGACAGCCAAAACTCATGATTCCCCATAACTGCTTCAAAAACGCAAAAGCCTTTACAAAAATGTTAAGGGCATATCAAAGAATTCTCTGTTCAATAATGAGCATTTAGTAACCTTTATTCCACATAGCAAAGCAGGCAAAGGTTCAACTAAAAGAGATCTGTGGGTGTGGGTATAGTTCTGTCTGCTGGAGAGGACATAGCTTGATACATCAAAAGCAAATGGCTTTTTTTTTTTTAAATATAGGTAGTCTTGCCTGGACTTAAATAACAGAGCCAACACAAAAGAAAAAACAGACCTCTGGACTTCCAACTTTTTACTTGTGGAAATCCAGGGTTCTTCAAGTTGATTGCAAACACAAACTACTTTTATTTATTATTTAATTGCAAACACAAAGTACTTCTTACCTGGGAAAGAAATAATTCTTTAGAAGGCAAAAGTAAGAGCCCAAAGACTTGGGTCAGATGGCAAGAAAAACAACCCACAGGGGTTATCACTAAGCAAAAATAACTGTTAACACATGACCAGCTGGATTTCAGAATTGTTATGGACCATTGACCACTGAATCTTCCTATTTCCTCCATTCTCAAACAGAATGCTATTTCAATAATTGTATTCCCATTTCTTCATTGTCTGGGACAGGAAAGATAGACAACTTTTCTCTTTAAGTAACAGGTCTTCAGAAATCAAATGGGCACCAGTTCAAGTCCTAGTTGCTTCAGTTCCGATCCAGCTCCCCACTAATATATCTGAGAAAGCAGCAGAAGACGGTACCCATCCTTGGGCCCCTGCACTCAACATGTAAGAGCTGGAAGAAGCTCCTAGCTTCAGCCTGGCCTCACTCTGACCATTTCAGCCATTTGAGAAGTGAAATCAATCATCAGTCAATATCCTCTGACTTCCAAATAAATAAATAAATCTTTTAAAAAATGGTGAGATCTTTGACCTCAGACTTGAGTCCAATGTTGTAGTAAGATGAGACCCATTGACAGGCAGATATTGTATATGGGAACAGACTGTGTAAGTTTTCAAAAATATCCACAATATGTTGGCACTCTTCCCATCAAAACCTAAGGTCTATTCTTCCTTCTGTTAAATTAGGACTTTAGTGACTCATTTGTAACTAATCAAATGTAGCAGAAGTGATACAGTGTGACTTCTGAAGACAATTCAAAAAAGACCATATAGCTCTCAAGAGGCACTCAACTTTGGAACTTTTAACTATCAAGTAAGAAGTCCAGCCATCTGAAGCCATCACACTGTGAGCAAACCCAGGTAACATGGACAGGCTACACACAGATGGCATGACCAGCATCCCCAGCTGACTGACAGGATAATCACCAGAGAGAGACTATCCCAAATGACTGTGGCCCCCATTCAACACATCTCCCCAAACAAAGCCCCAGACATCACTAAAAATCACAAAGTACCCTGACTGTGCCCTTTCAAATTGCTGACCCATAGAAACTTTCAGCAGAATAAAATGGTTGCTTTATACCACTCAGTTCTAACAGTTGATTATGACACAATAGTAATCAGAACAAAATTGCAAAGGAAAAATTCATACTTTCAGCTTTCAAATATGAAATCAGTATAAAGAGAAATTAAGTAATTGACCAAGGTCACAGGAACACAAAGCAAAAATTCTGAAACAGACCTATCTGATTCTAAAATCCATTTTTATTACCATAATATTATACCACATTCCATGGAGATATACCTATCTGCCTTTAGGTATTGTCTTAATAACATTTCCCTTGCCAAGGATTATATGAATATGATATTTGCTTCTCAGAGACAAACATCAGCATTCAGGATCATACTAACTCTTATCTGTTCCATGAAACATGTCCCTAGACTCTCACTCTTAACAATTTTGCTCTCTTCTAAACTGCTGTTAATTTATTTTCTACAATGTCCAATGTTCATTTTGCAATTAGTGAATACCAGCATCACTTATTCACATCTAGTGAACTGAGTGCTTTTCACATGCATATTTCTTGGCAACCCTGCTGAATTACGCCTCTAGAGAAGGGCTGAAAATCCAAATGACCATAGAATTAAACAGGTAATACACAATGCTGAGGTAGACTGGGTACAGAGGAACAAAACTGATCTGGATTAATTTACACTGTAAAACAAATACCCTTGTAAATGAGTCAGCCACAGCACACACCACCATCTGCCATACTGTACTTTTTATTAATTTATCACCTCTCCCACCCCAGTAGAATGTAAACTCCTTGAGAGCAGGAACCTTTTCTGCTTGGTTTGCTGCTTTATCTCTACAGCCTCAAACAACATCCAACATTCATTCAACAACTATTAAAAGAATAAATGAAGGAACAAATGTTGCCAAGCAGGGAATATGAGCCCACTGTTACAAGATCTTTCAATTTTTGACAAAAAGCCAGAAATAAATAATTTATGCACAACCTCTCAATTTCTAAATGTTGACAACTAATTAGAAAAATATCAAGCCGTGTTGAAGATGGTAAACAAAACATGTCTGCAAGTGTGGATTCTGTTTGAAGGCTGCATTTTCTTTATCTTTCTAATTACTTGGAATAATGTCACAAAGGAGAGGTGAGTTGATAAACAAGTGATGATGGAGATGATGATGCTTCAAATATTCATACTTAGGGCACTGCTACAATTCAACTGGGCACTATTACTATGCTACTGAAGCTCCTCTCTCTTCTCTCAAAGAAAATTGCTTTGGTTTCTGACCTGAAACCACCCCCTGGACTTCACATGACTATCCCACATCCTAGGCTCCAAAGCTAAATTTCCACTCCTTCCAGCTGTTAAGGGTTGAGAAATGTCATTCCTATGTGCTTCCAGTAATAAAGAGGAAAAAAAGCAATGAAAAGAAAATAGATTGGATTTCCAAGGGGTGACTGAAAAAGAGAGTCAAGTTTCAAACTGTGTTTCCACAGTTGATAAATAAGAGCTGCGATGGCACTTTTGTGTTCCCTCTTATTGATGTTAGTATTATTAGATTATATAATCTAAAATTTTTATTTCAGTTGACCTTTCAATGTTCTCTGGTAACATGTTTTCTCCTTTCCTACATAAAAATCATTAAGTAGGAATTTTAAAATGTTTACTAATTACTTAGAGATTCTTAACTCTAATAAAAAATCACATCTAAATAATTAGAGTGTATCTGGCTTTAAAAATGGGTCACTTAGCAACAAGCGTAATAGTGTAGGACTGAGAACACTTAAGATACTTTAAAGAAAACATACTAGGAAAAAGCATTTCCAGTGTACCCTGTGCTAGCTGACCCATAGCAACTCAATCATTAACTTTTGAAGATGCAAAAGGAAACGAGATGTCTTGTTGCTTTTCTGTGTATGGCCCAAAGAGTACAGCCTTGAAATGTCCACAAAAAGCATTAACAGACATCAGAGGAATTCCACATATAAACGGCTAGAAGCCCCCGAGGAGTAAAGAGGCATTTGACCTGTATGGTCAGCATTGAACACGTTATTTTAATGACTGCTTAGATAAATTCAGTATTTGCAGTTCTTCAGTAATGAATTAATTTTGTATGCAACTTATTTTTAAGTAGGTTTTACAATGATTTAAATTAAAATTTACACAGTGAGGAATTTTTTTATGCAAAACTGTTTTTTTTAATTTAGGTTATTATAGAGTTATGAACATCCTACAGATTAAAAATATAGATTTTATTCTGTTCAAGATATATTGAATAGAATAAACATTGGATGAGCAAAGCACATCATGACTTCCCTTAGAGACATACAGGAGAAATGGTCAATCACAGGGTTCCTAGGGCACAGAGAAAAGCCTAAAACTTGGGATCAAACCAACAGAGATTTGATTTACAGCTCTACCACTTGCTTACTTTTTGCCCCTGGGATAATTACTTAATCTCTTTAAACCTCAATTTGCTCATTTAGAAAAAGTGGAATCATAATACCTTGCTTTAGGGTCAATATGAAAATTAAAATAAATGCATATTTATCATATCACATAAACCACTGAAATAAGGAAGAAATTGTTAACTCAGCATGGCCTAACCAAGACTCATGCGGTGCAGTAGTATGTGAAAAATTCTTAAGACACTATGGTGTCACAAAGGACAGTGACCAAAAACAATCCTCCTGACTCTTATTATAAATCGAACGCAGATAGCGCTCCTTATATCTAAGCTTTCCTACAAAAATAAAATGAATTTAAAATCAGTTGCAGAATGTTATCTATAATATTAAATCATTAAAAATTTATCTATAATATTAAATCATTAAATTTGCATGCAATTTTAAAGCCTGATATATGCTATAAATAGATATTTGCAAATAACTAGCAATTAGACAATAATATGCAAGGAAATGGCAAATACTAAATTTGGGTCAATGGTATGGGGCCAGGCAATGAGATCAGGAAGGTTCACATCGAGGGTTTCAACTCTACCCACTATGTTTTACTTCTCAACAGTTCAATTACACTGAGGCAAAGACAGTAAAATGTGGTAAAATGTCTAGATTCTATAAATCTGGCTACTAGGTATATGGAGTTTTTATATTATGTGCCACATTTTATGTGCATTTGAAATATTTTATAATAAAAAGCAGCAGCTTTCCCAGCCACACAAACAGAACTAGGCAATTTCCCAAAAGAGACAGCAGCTATTCTACAGACACCCAGGAACTAGGTTACAAATGAAGAGGGACCAGGATGTTGGGAATGGCAGGTGGAGGCGGTTAAAGGAACAGGAGGGCTGGGTATAGAAGAGGCAGCTTATCTGACTCTGAAACCAGGAAGACAATTTGGCCCCCAGGGGTTAAGGAAAGGATTCAGCTATGTAAGCCATGAAGAGGTTAGAAATGATTCAATGCTAATCCAGAAATCAAGTTAGTTCAAAGAGTATGCATTAACCAAAAACATCATTAATTTGAGAATACTTACTACGACCCCACTCTTGGTGGTAGTTTCTTTGAATGTGAAGTTGCAAATTGCCCAGGCTAAATAATATGTGGACATGAGAGGGGTCTGTGAAAAGTGATCCGTAACCCATCCATCTTCCTCAAACACAGAAGTTTCCACCGGCATATTAGATAAAGATAAATAGGTTGCTTGATGCTTGATGCTGATTTTGAAAGTGGCCTTGTAGATTGGCTCATCGAAACAAGGAAATGCCTTTCTGGCATGTATAGGTGAAAACTGAGTAACACCAAGGAATCTGAAAAAAATAAAAATAAAAGGACATTCTTAATTACATTTATGGCTTGAGTTAAATTATAGCCACATTATATGCTTGTGCTGATAATATATTTTGCCAAATTGCAATTTTTTTTCTGAACTGAACTTTAGTGCTTGAAAAGCATGAAAGCACAATTCATATATAATCTACGTTCCCAACAATAAAAGTTCTCCAGGGAAGCTTCTGTCTCAATTAAAGTAAATTCTCTAAACCCACAGAGGTGCTTACTTGGTGAAACATTATACTCCACAGAAAAACATTTCATTGACAATCATATCGGCAAAGATTAGAAAATAATGATTCTCTTTTATGGTGTTTCATGCTCCTTCCTGAAGCTGATGATACATAAGATGTAAAGACAATGTGGCCAAAATTCAAAAATAATACACAGATATATAAATAACACAATCACTGGGAAATATCTGTGGCCTCAAATTATAAGATTTGCCTAGTTTTGTGAAAAGACTTTGAAATCTGGTAAATCTTGGTCTGAATTCTGTATCCACAGCTTAACCTTATCTTCAGCAATTACTAAGCTTTCCTGACATATGGCTGTTCACTTCTTAAAAAGCAAATAATAGGACAGGCGTTTGGCACAGGGGTTAAGACACTGCCTGGAATGCCCACATCCCATGTACATCAGAGAACTTGGGTTTCAGTTCTAGATCCTCTCTTGATTCCATCTTCCTGATAACGTATAACCCAAGATGCAGCAATAAAGGCTCAAATCGTCACTGCCAACCACATGGGAGACTCCAAGTGAGTTCCCAGCTCCTAACTCTGGATATTTGGGGAATTTGGGATATGAACCATTAGATAGGATATCTCTATGTCCCTCTCTGCCTTTAGAGTAAATGTTTTTTAAGTTAAAAAAGAAATAATCAACTAACTTATATTGTAAAGCTTAGAGGAAAAATATGTAAAGTGTCTATCTCTAAATAGTATGCAGCAGCTGTTAATAAACTGCAATGCTTGAGTCACACTGTCTTCAATCTTTAAAAGTCTTATTTATTTGAAAGGCAGAGGCAGAGGGAGAGGGAGATGAGGAGGAGGAGGAGTATGATAGATCTTTTATCTGAAGGATCACTCCCCAAATGGCCACAACAGCCAGGCCGGGGCCAGGCTGAAGCCAGGAGCCTGGAGCTGCATCCTCACCTCCCATATGGGTTCATCTGTTGCCTTCCTGGGTGCATTTACAGCAAGCTGGATAAGACATCGAGGGGCCAGTACTCAGAACTAGCACACCAATATGGCATGCTCCAATGTTAGTCCCATTATCTTAAACCTTTCTTGAAGGACAGTAACATGCCTTCTATACTGAATAGTCCAAAGTCTCTTCTTTTAATTTTTTTACTACATATAATATATGTATTACCTGTCAATATATTAACATAATAAATGTCTACATAAAATATAGCAGTGAGTGGGGCTGGCACTGTGGTGTAGTGGGTAAAGCTGCAGTCTCCAGTGCCAGCATCCCATACGGGCACTGGTTCAAGTCCCAGCTTAATGGTTACAAGTGAAGATATTCAAATTAAGCATTTTAAGGAAGACGCTGTTCTAAACAAGAAAACATTCATGGCAAAAGTCAGTTTTTTTGAATGATACTACTTACAAAATTTAATGCAAGGCAAGTCAGCGTCAGGCACTTTGTAAGCCATTACTGAATTCTAAAGTAATTTCTCTGAAAGGCTCTTTCCTCTGTGAGTAGCTCTGCCATCACTCCCCTTCCCACCACCCAGGTTTCACATGGCTAATCTATCACAGCATATTTTCTCACTGAGCCTGAACTTGGCATCGAAATTATTAAGTTATTCTCAGCACAGGACTTGAGGCAGCTACCACCAATCAATACAGGTTGATGTGCATGTAGAATCTCAGTGGCCACCCTGGCTCACACCAGGAAGTGTAAGTCCACTCCATTTAAAAATGATGGAGTTTACATTTATCTCTGAGTGTCTGCTTTCTAAAAGTTGCATTTTGAAACAGAGAAAGAAGAAATCTTAAAGATTAATTGTGTACTTATCTTGTAAGAAAGTTTTTGAGAGCTATCTTTTAAACTGCACTGGTCTACTACACACCAGGCTTAGCTAAGTGACTTAACTGCCTTAGCCTATTTTTCCATTGGTAGAAGAATAGTAATTGTGTTTTCTATGTCTTTCTTTCAAAAGTGTCAAAATGATAAAACGAGATAATATAGAAGAAAGAACCTTTAACTATAAATCTTTATATGTATATAAGATTGAAGCTAGAAGTAATATTAGAAACAAATTGTGCCACTCATGAATTTCTGAAATGAAAAAGTAGATCCAGTAGGGTTAACTTGTCTAAAGTTACATTAGCAATTAACACAAAGCTGAGACTAGAACACACACTTTGTGTCTGATTAAAAGCAAATTATATTTCAAAAACAGTAAAATTGGGGCCCGTGTTGTTGTGTAGCGGGTAAAGCCGCCTTCTGCAATGCCAGTATCCCATATGGGTGCTGGTTCCAGACCCAACTGCTTGGCTTCCAACCCAGCTCCCTGCTAATGTGCTTGGGAAAGTAGCAGATGGTCCAAGTGCTTGGGGCCCTGCACCTACATGGAAGCTCCTAGCCTCTGGCTTCGAACCACCCCATTTGGGAAGTGAACCAGCAGATAAAAGATCTCTCTCTTGCTATCTCTGTCTCTAACTCTGCCTTTCAAATAAATAAATAAATCTTTTAAAAAAAGAGTAAAATTTTTACCTATAAGTTATAAACAATGTTTTACTTCAGCTGTAGATGACAATAGCTCTTTTTTCCAAATTGCCAGAATCGCAGTAATATTTTTTTGTTATTTTCTGCTGGTAATATTACATTTTTGCTTAATGAAATGTCAGCAGCTTTTAGTTAAAATGCACCCACTTACAATTTTATCGTCCTTTGCTTTTATCTTACATATTACTCATGAATCTTATCTTTCAACTTACTAATTAAAATGTCCACTGAGCTTGATATTTCTCTACGGAGTCTATTTAAAAGATATCCATGGAATTTTACAAATGAGGAAAAGGGCTCCCTTTTAATTTTCAAGAATCTGAGAATTCCAATTCCAATCACTGAATAACAACACGGTAAGGTGTTTGTGAGCTTTTCACCATATTAGGCGCTTGCTAGGATCTTTATTTTTTTAAAGATATAACCAATTTTGTCTTTAAGTTCTTTGCAGTACAAATAGAAAAAAATGCCAATGTTTGTGCATGTGTGTTTACCTATATGTACTCAGACATGCACAAGACAACTAATTACACTACGGGAAAAGTTCTCCCAGAGTTCAATAGAGGTTGTTAATTAGAATACATTCATCTTTAAGTAAAAATCAAAAGTGTCTTTGACATTAAGTAATAAATGGACAGGAATTTATTAGATGTAGATGATGTAAATATCGCTGGGCTAATGAGAAATTCATAAGCCAAATATTTATGCAGAGAAAACATGCAGTCTCCTTTTGCCTTACTTAGTGAGTACACATGTTAAGGAACATACCAGTTAAAACCACTCATCCTCAGGGTTGAAAACAACAATCAAGATAATCACATGGCTTTTTCTGCTATTTGTATTCTTAATGAATTCATACACACAGTATATATCTATGCACAGAGGGCCACCATATATTCTGATAATGTCTAAATGGGGAAATACCAATTTCACAGTCTGGCACCTGAGGGTGATTACAACTGAATTTCAATTCAGTATTTAGAAAATCAAAAGGAGTCCCTCGGTATAGAAGAGCAGTTGGACTAGATTATATTTAAGGCCCTTCCCGGGCTCCAGATCCTACCATAAATACATATCCCCCAGTGTAATGAGATTCATTTAAAAACTTAAATTACACTACCACTAAATGGCTTTTTACTACAAATTCTATGGTGCATTTGCTCCTCTTAATTTCATTTTTGAGTGTGCAGCACCGAGGAGAAAAGTATAAATATACACCCCCCTGCAAGGAGTTTATACTCTAGGAAAATAAAATTTTGAGAGGTTTTCAAAAAGTTCATGGAAAATATATATAAATGAAAAGCTTTTCAGTGTTTATATATGAATTTCAAAAAATTTTGCACCAAAATAATTTATCTTCTAATTCCATTTTCCATGAAATTTCTGAAGTACCATATACCTAAATGGATATCATGCAAAAAGTCATGATAAAGAAGGAAAACAGATAATGAAATTGCACTCCCTAAAGCAGAGCTTCTCCAGCGTGGCCTCTTAGTCTGGATAGCGACTCAATGTGAGGAGCCAGCCTATGCACTGTAAGATTTTAGCAGAACTCCTGGCCTCTACACAGTAGACACTAGCAGCATAACTGCTCCCCAGTTACAACGACTCAAAATGTCTCTACACCATCCACATGCCCCCTTGAGGGCAAAACCGCCCCACTGAAGAAGCAACAGCCTAAAGAACTCAAAGAAGGTTTTATGGTAAAGGAAACCAAGAATCAGTCTTGAAACCTGGGTAGATATTTAAAGTTCAAAGTTGGATGGAAAAATGAGTGGATAACTACGATAACACAGAACCCATCTAAAAAGCTTTGACACACATATGGAGTTCCCATGTGCTGTCATGTCTGGCTTCACTACACAGTATTACAAGTCCCTCTCTAACACCTCTCTCACCCTTGATATTCACTTCTCTAAGAGAGAGCCAGTTTCAGCTTAGTACCCTCAATAGGCAACAGCGCCTACAGGATTTCAAAAATACATATTGCTCTCACCATAACAGATTTTATGATTGCCTTCAATTGGTGGAAGGGAGACTTTTCTGGTTAGTGTCATTAAAAACATCAAATAGCCCTGTAGAAAGAGTGATTTAGACAAGAAAATAGAGGATTTCTGAGTTAATTTCAGGAATGAGGTATTTATAGGACACCACCTCTAATAAGAACAAAATTAATTAAAAACTGAAATATACAATGTATATATGAAATATATCATGGAAATATAGCAAAAAGTAAAATACAACAAAAGGAGTTGGAAAGTAATGGGGAAAAGTATTGTGTTGTCTGTTTTTCTCTTGCTTTCTTAAATAAAATAATTCTTATCTTTTAATGAAGCCCTTTGTTACCATCAAAAATTCCACTTCCAATGTGACATTCTGGAAGTGTCACTCGAAGAATGTCACTCTAGCATACCTAGAAAAATATGAAAACACACAAGTATTTTAATTCTCATCTATCTAAAATAAATTACCTGATTTTCTTAACTTGTCCATTTGACATTTTAGTTGAGCTAAGAAGGAGGGCTTAAAGCTCTGTGTTGCCTCTGAAGGATATAGAGAATTGATTTCTTCATATTTCTGCGGAAGTTCACTAGGCAAGCTACTTGTGTCAAGTCATTATGATAACATTCAGCAGAAGTAATGCATTAACGCTGTTGATACTGCCAACAAATTACGTGTATGTGATACAAAACAATTTCTGCTCCATTATTTTTCAGTTTGATTTTTCATAAAGGTAAGATATGCAAAGGAAACAATGATTTACATAACACTGTTAGTATTCAGATGAATTCATGGCTTTTGACTATAGCATCCACCAAAACCAAGAGAATCTCACAAGTAGCAAGGGATATTTGCAAGATTTCTGTTTGGGCCACATCTATACATACCACATGTACAACACAATGAAAAATGACCTTTGAGGGAATGGAAAGACAGGGGCAACAAAATAAACACACAGCCCTCTGATCTTAGCAGTGTTTTCTCCAGGCAATTATAATTTGCCTAGTGTTATAATAGTTTAAGATTGGTAATAAAAAGTCCCAAGACCAAATGAAAAGTTCCAAGGGCCATCTAGTTACTATTCAATTGATTGCAGTAAACAGACTGTTACAAGGTCATGGGAGTGACATCTGTCCCATTTAAAATGAACCAAGTTACAAGGTCATAGAAGTCACATAAGGTTGTTAATCAAAATGCAAATTGTTACTCCATGACAAAACATTTTAAGCTCAAATGGGTCCTTGTTTAGACTGTGTGTATTTTTATGTACTTCAATGAGTCATTAAACCTCTGCCATTTCAAAAGAGAAGTACTCCTGCTGAATATTCAACGATATAAGCAAGTGTGTAGTCTATTTTTTTAAATAACCATTCTAGTAAACTAAAAACATAATGCAATAATGCCAGCAATATGTGTGTAGGAAGTGCTGCATATGTGAATAATCGTGTTATAAAAACAGAGCATACTATTCATAATTGTTTCCCCATTTATGTAGTACTAAATACTCATCAAAAATGAGTACTGAGTACTTGATCACCATTGATGAAAAGTATTAGGAATGCACTAAAATTGCTTTCCCAAGCCATAACATTAGGTTTTCATAAGAATAAATAAAATTAGTGTCTGAGGTTCATTTGTTTTATAGTGGAAAGAGGAAAAACATTACGTGAATATTATAAAGTACTGCTACTGTCGAAACGCACATAAAGTCTAGCCAGCCAGCCAGATCCTTCTTTCCTTGGTGCTGTGGGTTTTCCTCCATGTGAAATGGCACCATCCTGACCCTTTGCTGTTTCCTGCTATTCTCACAACTGGCAGACAGAGCACTCTAAAATCAAAGGGCTGTGTGTTTCTTCTGTTGCCCCCGTCTTTCCACTCCCTCAACCCTCTCCATCTCCTGATGTTTGATCCAAGCTTGGGATTTCTCTCACCATGAAATCACAGCCTGCCCTCTCCCTCACCTCTTCCTGATGACAGCACTCTGGGTCTTCTCTCCCACTCTCTGCCTGTTCATCTTCTGCATTCTGTTTTGGGGGCAAAACAAACAGCAAACAAAAGATTGTCCACAGTGACCACTGCCCCATCATTTAACGAGCCAGGGGAAATTCCAAACAAGAACACTGGTCCTATGAGACTTTGTACCAGAAAAAATAGTAGACCTCCAGCCATGTAAAAATATAATATTTAATACTGTCCGAAGTGCTGACCAATTGTCAGACACTGTTCTAGGAGCTTTATGTAATCCTTACAAAAATTCCATGAAACAGTTATCATTTTATTTCCATTTTCCAGATAAGGACCACAGAGCACAACCTGGAAACTTGGCTGAGGTCATGAAGTTAGAGTTGCAAAGTCAGACATGAAGGCACGCAGTCTGGTTCAAGCATCACTGTGCAGGAGGAGAATCAACACATTAAACACACCCTTTCCCATCTTCTAACACAACCAAAAGTCTTGAATCTATTCTCAAAAAGAGATCAAAGTAATGGTGGTTTGTAAACTTCTTTGTCCATCATCTGATTTGGTTTCCTTCAGCTGCACAATAATGAAGAGATCTCAATAATTAAAAACTTCATCCTGCAATTCAACATGGGCGTGCACTGGGAGGGACCAATTTAGCCGGCACCTACATAGCTTGTGTCAGAGCCCCTTAAGCATCAGGCCCTCCTGGGCACCCAGAGGTCTGGAGGCAGAGGGCAGGGAGCCTGTGCCCTTCACCACAATTCAGCCCCACACCACCTTGTTGATCTTAGTCCAGCCCCACGGTCCCACCAGCATCATCAAGCTGTGCAACTGGACACACAGGGAAGAGCAGAAAATACTTCCTCATTTTACAACATTCTCAAACACTGCATACTAAAATTGTCTGCAAGAGAGGGCTTCCACTAAGTCTAGGAAATAGGGGGGCATGGGACTTTGAAAAACTCTACGGGAAACCAGCCACTGCTGTACTCCTGTGAGGATGTCAAGAACTAAGAGGATGATGATGGTGGTGGTGGTGGTAATGATGAAAATGAGGATGGTGATGACGGTAGTGGTGGTGATGACAATGATGATAATGGTGATGGTGGTGATGACTGGTGGTGCTGGTGAGAAGGAACAGAATGGGATGATGATTATCCTTGCTGTGAAGCGGGAAGATGAGCGCAGGAGTAAAGGAGGGATGCTCGTCCTTACAGACTGTAACATACTTATCTTTTTAAAGGTAAAATAACTCTTCCTTACTGTCTTTGCATTATTCTTTGAAGTCATGCCTAAAGATGTGAGTCTTAAAATCATATTGACCTAATGTCATTATTCCCAAGCAAATTAAACTACTGCCCTATCATCTTGTCCCAAGCCCATAACCAAACACAGTGACAAAAATGAGGGGAAAATATGTTGTACATACCAAATAAATACTGAGAAAGCTAGTAGCAGATCCATTTTTGTTTGAAAAAAATATTCAGGGCAGACAGACTGTTTGGAGTTGCATTGAATAAAGTAAAACAGGGGCAAACTAATTTAACTCTGTCAGAGAAACTATGTTTTATTACTATAATCCAGGGTGAGCAAATCAGATGGCACCATAGAAAATATGGAAGACAAACACAAATTTTAGGAGTTTTCCTGCATGAGTTTAGATGGCCAGAGTTCTGTGTGTGTGTATGTATATAGATATTTACATACATATTCATATATATATGTTAGACTTATTGGTGGCATTTTGAATTATGATCAAAGTGTACACTGGACTCAGTTTAGCCATGAGGTTATGTGTACCTGACAGGAAAACAATGAAGTATGTCCATTAAGGAACCATTTAAAAAGTTTTCACAGAAACAAATGGTTCTCAAAATTGTTTCAGTTCATAGACTTCTATCCAGGGGCAAAAATCTGTGAGCTCCCCCTTGTTCATGGAAATCTGCTCTCCAAATTGAATAGGACAAATAGAGACGCTTTCAGCATAAAAACAATGAGGTAATTTTCTTGGTTTTATTAAATATCATTATTAGTTCATTCCAGAAAAACTAACACAGCATCAAACTATGCACACTAAACTACAAAAGAACACATGTCTACTAAAAGACAAAATCTTCCATACTTCCAAGATTTTTGCAGAAGCATGGTTCCAATTTTCTTTGAAAATTACAATTATTATTTTCTCATTTTACTTGAAGATCACAGTTTCTCTCTAAACAATCCTTTATAGAAGAAGACCTTCTATTTTTATGCTGTCTCATGTCACTTTGGCATTTTCTAGACCCAATCAAATTCTGTCAAAGAGAGACAGTCTCCCCTTTGAAAATATCTAAAATGTTCATTTACTTGGGGTAAATTTCCTCTTTCAAGCGGACCATCTGGATCTAAATTAAGGTAGCCTACTTTGAACATAGGTGTGCTCACCATCTGGCTACCGAAAAGCAATGATTATTTCAGGTAAATGAACATTTTACCTAATTCTAGGCAAACAAATTCTAAGAAAAGATGGCATAAACGTACACTCCTTTTATCTGCATGCTGCACACCTTCTTGAGGAAAAGGTGAGAGTATGTGTTCTGCCTAGTGGAGATAATTTACTGCTTGTATGTAAACATTGCAATTTTAAGAGTACATACTTTGTGTACTCAACAGGTGTTCTCTCTGTGACAAATGATGACCTAAGACTAGGAGATTGGCCTCGCGTTGGGGAATTCTGGGCTTCCAAGGGGCATCTGTCTTCTAACCCTTATTCACCATAGTATGGAAACCAGAAAAAGTAAGTCTTCCTGTAGCACAAAAACAATGAATGGCAGATCAGACCCTTCAGAGGCCAAAGGCATGTGGCACATGGTAGAACCTAATCTCCTGCCCTTACCAAAATTCTCCCTCTCATATCTCTGAGGAGTGAGTTGAAGAATCATACTGTTAATATATCAATGAATTATTGTTTTTATGTAGGCTAAATAAAGTGAACTGAATTGCAGCATTACTTTTTTTTAAGTATTTCAAGTAATTCATTGTAGACCTTTGGCAGATTAAATATTTTCATTATGAAACTAATTCTATAATTTAATTGGCAAAAATTATGACTAACTAAACACCAAGATATTTAATCATTAATCAAATGAAAATTCAGAGTTCGCATCTGTGTCCTTTTGGAAAGTGGGTTTTAAAATGCCAATTTACATTGCATTTTGAGGACAAAATCAATACCAATAAAGTTCAACTCTGGCTCAGTTCCTGAAATTGGTCTGCTTAGAAAAGCTTCAAGTAGCCTCAGAAACAACAAGGAAGAAGTTTAAAAATGGAATGCTGACATAGTGTGAAATGGTTTGTTAGATTTATTTTGCTTTATCAATCCTGGTAGAAACATCCAAGAAATGATCAGATTCACTGTGGTGTCGAAGAAGAAGGGGGGAAGGGTAGAAGGCAGAATAAGGACTTTCTCTTAGAAACAAAGCCACTCTGGGGTGTCCTACTGGGATGCACGTTTTAACCATACATGTGCACTAGGTTAAACTTTCAACCAATTTATTTACATCTTTGGAGAAAACTGAAGGAGAAAGTTTGAATACAAATAGGCACTAGGGGTACAAGAAATCCGTTATGGGTCAAGCAGAAACAGCTGGTCGTTTTAAGGGTTCTGTTAATTTGAAAGCACTGACCAAAACAAGCTCAGCTCTGCCAAATGTATTTTGGCATAGCTCAAAACAGGATTTGCTGGACCTATTTATTTCATCACAGCAAAATTTATCAGTAATGATATGCAACTCCCACCACTGACATTCAGAGGTAACAAACTTGTTTCTAAACATAACATGCAAATGTGCCTTTTATGCCTTTCTCCCATGTTTGACATGATTGTGGGTTTAAAAAGTACTTTTAATCTGTATTCTTTACAGTATGTTGAAAGTGATGGAAAGAGCTTTAAATTATGTGTACCTGATCAGAAGAGGTAGAAATTGAATAATCTACACACTCATTTATAGGAGGCTTCAACTCTCATGCAACTACTAATGCACTGAGCAGTTTATTTATATGAGGTTACTTCACAGCATTTATAAATAACTTTTTGTAGGAAAATTAGAATTTTCCTAGCCTCTTACACAACATCCTGAGCCCTCGACCAGGGATTAGAGAACCAAAGGTGAAAACCTAGCTCTCTAATGACAACCCTGAAGACCTGACGTGCCCCTGGCTGCTCTGAGCCCTGATGTTTTTGTTTTGTTTTGCTATTATGAGAAAAGGAGAGTTCTTGCCTCCTTACTAACCTCCACGTTGCCTCTTCTGCTAAAGTTGGTGGTTTCATTTTTAAGCCCACTTTGGTTGTCAGCAGTTAATTAACCGAAGTTATTTTAAATGCAATGGGCAAGAGGAAAGAGCAAGTGTCACTCAATGCACAATGTATTACAGAACCTACTGTTATAGAAAGCTCACCTACCCCAGCCGGGCACAGGGTTAAATGCTTTTCAATATATTTGATCACAAACATCTGCGCAAATCCTCTAACAGGTAGTATTATCCCCAGGTTAGAATTCAAAGTTTGGGCTCTGGAGCCAAACTACCTGTTTCTAAATCCCTGCTTTGTCAGCTCACTGTGATCTGGGTCAAGTTACGAGATTTGTCTGTGTCTCCATTGCCTCAGCTGTAAAACAGAGAATGCTGATAATAGTTATCTACCCAGAGGCTTCCTGTAGGATCGGGTTCCTGAACAGTGCATAATGAACACTAGAGGTGGGTATAGTACCTTTCTCAAACCACCTCAGCGGTGATTCGAACCCGGGCAGTTGGATTCCAAAGTCTGGGCTTTAAACAAGTCGTGGAAAGGAAAAGAAAAAAGAAAACCCGCAGCCTCTCAAAAACTACAAAGTGGAGTACCGCTCAGACCTAAAGCACTTCAAAGGCACTCACTCACTGGGCATTTGAGACTGAACGCTGCCTTTCCCACCCTTAGCCACTGCAGTCATTCCCAGAGGCAGCGCCGCACGCACCAACAACTGAGGTGACCCAGCGTCTGCAGAGAGCTGGCAGCTCGGGCTAGGTCACACGGGCACCCCCCACCCCACTGGGGACCGCTCTTCCCGCTCCGAATCCCAACTTGCACTTTGGGAAAACTTTACGCAGCCGAAGCCCACCCTCTCCCGCTGCACTTGCCGGGAGGGGCTCCTCCTAGGCAGAGAAGTGAGCGTGTTTAGGGATGCGGGGTGTCTGGCCCGTTCCACCACCCTACGCGGGGTGCGCCGCTGCCCTGGCCTTGGGGGTTCGCCGCGTTTCCCCTCGACGGGAACTTGGCAATCTCTGGAGGTCACTCGGGCTTCGCTCAGCTTCCGCGCTCTGTCAGAGAAAGCCGAGGGCCCGCGGGGCTTAAGAACTTCGACCCAGGAACGTGGGAGGTCCGCACTAGAGGAGGGAGCAGCGTACGGCTTTTGGCACAGGTGAGTGAGTTTTCGGAGCTGGCCGCAGGACGAGCCCCGGCGCGAGTGCGGGATGAGCATCCTACCCTGCTTGGCTCCCTCCCGCCCCCGCCCCGGCTTCCCTAGCGTGGGAAACCAGCCGGGTCCCTGGGGTCGCCGGCCGCCCCGCGGTTCGAGCCGCCTGGCGGGGTGGGGCGGCGCAGGGCACCGCCTCCCTCCCCTCCGTACCTTCTCTCCCCGTGGAGCACGTAGGAGCTGCGGAAGAAGCCCAGGAGCTCGTTCTCGATCAGGGCGTTGTAGATAATCTTCAGGTTGTAATTCCTCTGCGCCTCCAGGGTTCTGTTCAGCACCACCACCAAGACCTGGGTTTGCGGGTAGAGGAAAAAGCCAGCCACCGGAACAGCGCCGGCCGCGCGGTCCTCGGCCACCTGCACCTTCTCCACCGCCACCCGGGAGGCGTGCAGCACGACGTAGCGGGTGGCGTTCCGGCACGCGATCTCCACGTTGACCTCCCCGGCGAAGGTGAAGTTCTCCATGAAGGCGGTGAGCATCAGATTGTAGTGCAGCGGCTTGAGGTTGCCCGACAGGCGCAGCTGCGTCCAGGGCTGCTGCTGCTGCTCCCGCTCTTCCTCCGACGGCGGCTGGGCGGAAGGGGTGCCCGGGGTGGCCACCCGGCCCGCCTCGGGCTGCGAGGAGTCCCCGCCCGCGTGGTGGTTGCGCCGGGCCGGTCCCGGGAGGCTCGCGTTGCCGCCGCGCTCGGGGAAACCCGCGAGGCCGCCGTCGGCGCCCGGCGCAGCGCTTGCCCCGCACTCGTCGAAGCGCAGGCTGAGCAGCACGGCGAGCATGGTGACCGCGAGCAGGGCCACGATGGACACAGCGAAGGCCAGCACGAGCCGCTTGTGCACCGCGATGTGGCGCTCGGTGGTGCGGGGTCGCACTCCCACCGAGTCCGCCCACGGGTCCGAGAGCCCCCTGCCGCCTGCCCGGAGCGCGGCGTCGTCGTCGCCCATCGCGGCCGCGAAGGGTGAGCTGCTCTTCCCGGCCCCCTCCTCCTCCTCCTCCTTCTTCTTCTTCCTCTTCTTTTTCTTCTTCTTTTTCTTCTCCTCCTCCTGCTCCCCCCGCTCGCCGTCCAGGGCCATCACACCGCCTCCTCCTCCTCCTCCCCCGCCCCCTCCAGCACCCCCCGCGGGCGGGCCACCCGGGCCGCCGCCAGAGCGGGCATGAGAGAGCGCGCGCGGGCCGAGGGTGCCACGCCGCCCGGGACCCTGAGGAGTCTGACCAGGGTTCTGTTTAAGACGGGCTCCGGCCGCAGGCGACGGCAGCCGGGGCGCCCCCCATCAGCCCCGCCCTCTCCGGAGCGCGGCGGCCGAAGCGCGGGGCGCGGGGCTCCGGGACGCGCCCAACTTGGGAAGCGGCTCGCTCGCCTCAGCGCGCGCTACTTCTCCGGCGGGCGAGCCCCGGGCGCCCGGGCACGTGCTGCCCCCGCCCCGGCGGCGCGCCTGCGGCTCGCGGCTCTGCCCCCGCCGCCGCCGCGCTCTCGCCTGGCTTCCTGCGGGCCCTGGGGCTGAGGAGAAGGACCGGGCGCGGTGGGGAGGGAAGTTAGGGCTTCCGCTTTCTCCCCCCACTCCAGCGGCGCGCAGTCCTCCGGGTGGGATGTGCTCGCGGCGGCGGCGGCGGCGGTAGCGGCGGCAGCACGGGAGGCGCCCGAGCCATACACCCCGCAGCCGGAGAGGAGAGGAGAGGATGGCCGGGAGTGCTGGAGGGAGAGACTGGAGGGAATCAGCCGGCGCCCAGTCCCAGGGCCGCGGAGCTACGCCGGGGATCTGTCCTGGAGCCTGGAGGAGCCTTCTCCTCCGCCCTGGACACTTTCAGCAGCGGCGGCGGCAGGCGGCGGCGTGAGGTGGCAAGCCCGGACGGCGGCGGCGAGCCTCCCTCGTTCCGGTGTTGCTCTGCCCTCCAGAGATGACAAGTGAGGAAGAAGTGTCCGGCCCGGCCATCCACTTCAGGTAGATGAAGGGTTGCTCCGTCTCCCCGGGGGGGAGAGCCGGAGCGCGTATGCATGCGTGTGCGCGCGTGTGCGTGTGTGTGTGTGTGTGCGCGCGTGTCTGTGTACACAGGCTCCGGGACCAGAGTGCCAAGGCTACTCCAGCTGCATTCGGGGACTGGAACTCCCCGAGAAAGGCGAAGGAGCGAGCGAGAGCGCGCGCGGGGAGGCAGGCCAGCCCGGCGGGAGGGAGGGGAGCGGTTGAGCGGCAGAGGCAGGCGCGGGGAGATTAGAGAGCTTTTCTCCGCTCTGTCACACCAGACACCCACAGCCACAGAGGGGGTTGCTGAGCCGCCTGCCAGAAGTACATTGTAAATCTTCCGCGCAACGAGCCCCGCAGTCTCACCCCTCTTGCCGACTCCTGAACCCCACTGCGGCTCCCCGGAGGGACTGCTGGAGCCTAGGGCTGTTAACGCGGAGAGCCAAGGAAGATCGTGCTGGGTCAGATTTCCCATCCAGCTCGCCAGCGGATTCGCAGGATTGTATGTAAATTGAAATAAATTCTCTGAAGCCTGACTACGTATATTATATTATACTGGGAGGTGCGACCAGGTGTGCAGTAAAGGTTAGCCACGAGGACTTAGAATTCTCAGGAAATAATTGCCAAAGAAAGGAGGCTGTTCCCTTATAGGATCATTTCTATTTTTAGACTGGGGAAATGATTAAAATATAATGCCCACAGGACCAAAAAAGTACCTAAGACTGACAGAAGCTGGGCATAGGAGCCCGTGGCTTTAGATTTACTAGGAGAGCCTACAGACATATCCCAGAATTGGTCACTTCTTGCTTCACCTAGCCACAATGTTTTTTTTGTTTTTTTTTTTTGTTTTTTTTTTGGTAGGCTTCCAGTGCTATCACGAAAATTGCCTAAACTTTCTTAGAATACTTATCAATGGGAAGCGTTTGCTGACAGCAGTAAGCATCAAACCAAATTCATAGCCTATTGGCTCGTTGTGGACCCTGCTGAGTTTATTGGAGTTTCAAATTAGAGTGAAGAGTGTATGGGTATAGGGGGTACCCAGCCCTCGGAGTCTGTGCAAAGAACTCTTAAGAAAAGAGCCACTCAAAAGGTAACAGCTGAGAGGCAGGAGTTTCTAGCATTTAATAAACAGTGTGACTGACATCAGAGTTCATAAAAAATAAAGTGCATAATATAAAGAAAATGAGGTGATTCCATTTCAGCTGTTTCTTTCACATCTTCAAATCCTTGGGCATTTAGAAACCATGTCCATAATTATTTTCCTTGCAGAAAGGAATTTTTTTTACTACTGGCTTTACAGTACTGAAAAAGTACAATTAAAATACTGTGTTTGGCTTTAAAAGCATGACCAAAGACCAAATGCACACCAGTTTTAGCTTGAAAACACAGCCGTCTCTAGGAAGCTCTTTTGCATTTGTCCCCAGATGGGTTGCATGCTCACATGCTCGGTACCATGTAACCTAAATGTCCCTTTGAATCATTTTTAAACCATGGTGAAATGCGTGCTAGAGTGTTGTTTTTTTTTTTTTAAAGCATGTTGCATGTGGGCCGTTAGCAACAGACCAGGGAAATGCCACATTCTGTTCAAGTTACTTTTTCTGCTCTGTTTTCAATGCCTATACTCTTGCTGTCCATATATATCTGGCTGTATGCATTCTAAGAGTTGAAGAGCTGTGTGTCACAGAATCAGGAAGTGCAATGCAGGCCAGCAAAAGAGCCCTGTGTCCTTCAGCAAGTCACCAGATTTCTTTCACTCCAGGGTCCTCATCTGGTAATTCAGGATTAGTAAAATATGACCATGGAGTCAGTGTATTTGGTTATTACAGACTTCTGAAACCACTCCCAGGAATTTGAGAACCACTGCATTAGTGAAGAGCTTACCTACTAGGGGATTTTTAAGAACTTTTTCTCTCTAAAGTGATGCTACTCAAGATTCAAAGATTTTTTCTTTTATTCATCTTTGTATTGCCTCAATGCATTTATGCACTTCTGAAAACTACTACAAGGCAACTCTCAAATACCTCAGAATTAAATAATACATCTAACAATAAAATCTCTACTGGCTGATTAAATTGGTGAATGGACTGTTTTGGAGACCCAAGTGTTGTGGATACAAGTTTATTAGCATAGGGTGGCACTTTTTTTTTAGTTCATTGATTCCTTACATGTTAACTACCCAATAAACCCAGTATCAAGGTCAACTGAGTGAATATTTCTTCCTCTCCTACCTATATCTTTACAATATCCCTTTACAGGATCCCAGGGAGTGTTTCTTTTTATAATTTCTGAAACTATGTGGTACTTTTGCCTTGAGATGCAACAACAGCATTATTTTTCTGGAGAATGTTCATTCTTCAAACCAGAAAAAGGAGGAGGGAGAGCAAAATTTCAGATTGAGTATCTAAGAACATACTGAAGAAATGATTTGCTAGTACCCCCTTTAAAAGTTGCTTTTGGGGGTCGACGCCATGGTGCACTAGGTTAATCCTTCACCTGTGATGCCGGCATCTCATGTGGACACCGGTTGTAGTCCTGGCTGCTTCTCTTCCAATCCAGCTCTTTGCTGTGGCCTGGGATAGCAGTAGAAGATGGACCAAGTGGTTAGGCCCCTGCACCAGTGTGGGAGACCCAGAGGAAGCTCCTGGCTTCTGGCTTCAGATCGGCATAGCTCTGGCCATTGCAGCCATTTGGGGAGTGAACCAGCGGACGGAAAACCTTTCTCTCCTCCTGTCCATAACTCTGGCTTTCAAATAAATAAATAAAATCTTTAAAAAAAAATGTCGCTTTCGGTGTTATAGTAATGGCTACAACAAAGATAGGTTTGGCTTTGCAGGTGCCAGAATCACACACTCTGCACATGGAAGTAAGAATTATCCGAATGCTTAATGCTTCTCAGAAATTTTTATTTTGGGGGAGAATACTAAGATTATTTTCCTTAGTTAAAAGCCTTTAAAGTCATTCATGATCATGCTTGATTCAGGGACTTGACCTACTCCACCCTCACCCATCCAAACAGAGTAAAAGCTGTCTTGAACCCAAACAGCTGTTTTTTCTTCAGTCTACATCTTGGTCCTGTAAATAATCAAATGGACTATCTTAAGTATGGTGGCTTCAGAGTCTTTACTCTGTTTAAATAAACATTCTCGAAGTGCTCCCCCCGCCCCTTCCACACACACGCTGGTTTGTAGGTGCAAGCACAACTTAAAGTATCCTTGTGTTCCTGGTGTCTTCATATGTGATTAGCACTTCACACCCAGTGACAACTTGGCTCAAGATTAAGAGCTAGCTCCTGTTCCGCCTGCACCAAGTCTCTGACATCTCATAGGTTCTATGAGGGAAATTCAGAAGCTAGTCCACTGTCCTCTGCATGCTTCCAAGGAATCTTAATCTTCCCCAAGAGAAACAAAGTATTCAATTAAAAACTAAAATTTTAATGGATAAGGAGACTTTATAAAATATACCACACCAACAAAAGCAAGAGGAAAACAAAAGAGCCTTATTTCCCTGGCAGTCAAAACAGAGCTGATGAATTTTATGGGAGGAATCTATTTCCGAAGACTTCACACAACTGGAAACCAATGCTAACAGTGAATGGCAGAATGCCTGTTGACCAGCTAAAGTGGTACCACCAGGTGGCAACAGCCAAAAAGCAGTTTACAATTTGAGATAGTGATATTTTCACTAAATATTTACTTCAGGAAAATTCACATTCCTGCAAACTTTATTAATATTTTACATGTAAATTTCAAAATCTTGTAACATTTGACCTCACTACATCTGTCATTTGACAATGAAAGGTTTCATAGAAAAAACATCCTTCCTGACAGAACAGTACTCAAGGCTTGGAAAATAGAAAAAGGATTGTTTAAAACTCGCTATCTATTGCAACAGCCTAAGTTCACCCTTGAGACCCCAGCATCCCATAATACAGTGCCTGGCTGAGTCCTAACTACTCAGTGTTTCTGATCCAGCTTCCTGCTGATGCACACCCTGAGAGGCTGGAAACAATGACTCAAGTGCTTGAGTCCCTGCCACCCACGCAGGAGACCTGAATTGAGTTCTTGGCGCCTGGATTCTGTCTAATAGAGCCCTGGCTTTCAGGAGATTTTGGGGAGTGAACCAGTAAATTGAAGATTGTTCTCTGTCTCTCTGCATTTCAAATAAAATGAAAATAATTTCTTTAAAAACTAAAATTAGCCATAACTGATAGTGAAATTTCATGTCTCTTTTTCCAACTACAATTTACACCTTAACTCTCAGTGGTCTAACTTGTTTATCTAAAAAATTAATTGGAATATACATACACATTTGATTATGTCTTTTATCTCACATAAAAATCTGTGACACTTCTAACTTATTTAGTTCCCTAACCTACTAATATGTTACATGTTATCAATCCTAGGAAAATCTTATAATTACACCAAAACAAGTCTCATAATTTAAAAAGGGCCTCTCTAAATGGCAGACATAACAAAAAAGCATGGCCAAGTAATTCAAAGTGTCATTCTCAACTCCAGCATTAAATGTTGCATCCAGAAAAGAAAAAACTGAGATCCTGAGAATGTTATCTTTTCATCTGGGGGATTACATGCTAGGTTAAAGCTTCAGTGTTCACTCAGGGCTCTCTGGTTTATGATCTATGTAAGAAAGCCCTGTAAAAGGCAAAGTATGTATCATGGAAATGTTTATAGTTTATTCATGAAACCTGCAAGCATAATATACACCAGCATCTACAAACAGAACAGAAATTGGGTGACTTTCCAGAGATGTTTCTATTGAACTAGTCAATTTGTATAGAAGCTAAAGAAATGAAAATAGTAAATATACTGATGTAGTTGTTACCACTTAAGTTGATCAGATCCATGTTTCTAGATAAATATGCAGGAAGAACTAATGATAATAGCTAAGGTTTTTCAAGAGCTTAACTTCCACTAGATATTTGTCTAAACATTTTATGTTATCTTATTTAATCATGAAAATAACCGTGAGGTCAATGCTATTATTCCTCCTATCTGACAAGTAAGAAAAGGAGGCTCAGAGAGAATTAAATATCTTACCCACAGTCATTTAATTAGCAGGTAGCACAGCTGGAATTCAAAACCAAGCAGTGTTACTCCATCATCTGCTCTTAACCATTATCTCATACTTCCTGAAAGGTAAGCCAAGTGTAAACTACCCAGTTGCATAAGTGATATTTGCTACGTAAATGATGAAGTGAGTGCCAGGGACTGTGCTAGGAGTATGACACTGAACCAAACAATCCTGGTCTCTATCATTACTGGAGAGGAGGGGACAGTGCGTGGGACGTGATCAGCTCTGAGTGTTTATTAAACGAAATGAATAATTAATAATAGTGTAATATGACCCTGAGCAGAGTAGTAATTTTGTAAGGTAATGATAAAGAAAAAAAGGACATTATTCACCCTGGATTGAGAACTAAGTTGAAAGAGTTGACTATAGCTTATTTTCATACTGCAGAACAAGCAGTTTACATGCCTTAGAAAGCCTACCTCTTGAATGCATAAAAAAATACATATTTAACCCAGGCTTATTTGACAGCTGAAAATTACATGATTTGAATGGTGCCTCACCTCTTTCAAACCAGGAAAAATATCTGCTTCAAAGGCATGCTTAGATATTAGCGTAGTCACATAAAGACATAAGAATTGTTTCAATTCTTCCACATGTGTCTTCTAATCCACTCTTCTCATCTGCCCTGCTTTCAAATCATTTTCCCCTCATCTTTTATTTAATAGCAAAATATATGTATCTGTTAAAACCTTCACTTACTGCAGAGAAATGCTTGCTATATAAGTATCAATTTAGCTCTTTAATTGTTTTTTAAAAATTTGAGTAGCAAATGATCACTAAATATATCAATGAAAAGAAATATGGAAAATTTCTCCACCTTAGATGATTAAATCTCACTAATATTAGGCCATCTACCTGTATGTGCATTTTTAAAAGCTGATTTTAAATTTCAATGGTTTCTTTTAAGAATGTGTAACATACGTGTTTGCTGACTCAGTATTCTTATCAAAGTCGCAGTCATTTCCAAATGAAAAATAAGCCTTCTGGTAGAAAATATTTCATAGGATATATGCAAATATATACACACAGATGATATTTCATAAGATACATGTACACACCCATATGTATTTAATATACAATAAGCAAAATAGCATTGATTTTATACCTCACTGAATTCTTACTTTGAAACAGCAAAAAGACATAATATTTTTTAAAAGATTTATTCATTTTATTTGAAAGTCAAAGTTACACAGAGAGCAAAGGGGAGGCAGAGAGAGAGGTCTTCATCTGCTGGTTCACTCCCCAGTTGGCCGCAAAGCCGGAGCTGCGCTGATCCGAAGCCAGGATCCAGGAGCTTCTTCCGGGTCTCCCACACTGGTGCAGGGGCCACACCTCCCTAATTTCAAGGTTCAGTGTCAAGGCTGTGCCAATATCATGCCATTTCTTCTTCCTTTGCACAAGTTTTTCTCAAAGTATTTCCTCTTGGGCCAGCATTGTGGCACATCAGGTTAAAGCCCTGGCCTGAAGCACCGGCATCCCATATGGGCACTGCTTCTAGTCCCGGCTGCTCCACTTCCGATCCAGCTCTCTGCTAAGGCCTGGGAAAGCAGTAGAAGATGGCCCAAGTCCTTGGGATCCTACACCCACGTGGGAGACCTGGAAGAAGCTCCTGGCTCCTGGCTTTGGATTTGTGCAGCTCCGGCTGTTGCAGCCATCTGGGGAGTAAACCAGCAGATGGAAGGCCTCTCTGTAATTCTTTCAAATAAATATTAAAAATTAAAAAAAAAATTTAAAAAGGATTTCCTCTTTTACATCCTTACACAGAGTCTGAAGATATTCTTCAGGTGCCTTGAAAGTTAGGTGAAATGCCAGCGCTGCGGCTCAATAGGTTAATCCCCCACCTGCAGCGCTGGCACCCCGGGTTCTAGTCCCGGTCGGGGCGCCAGATTCTGTCCCAGTTGCTCCTCTTCCAGGTCAGCTCTCTGCTATGACCCGGGAGTGCAGTGGAGGATGGCCCAAGTGCTTGGACCCTGCACCCTCATGGGAGACCAGGAGAAACACCTGGCTCCTGGCTATGGATCAGCGCGGTGCGCCTGCCGCAGTGCACAGGCTGCAGTGGCCATTGGGGGGTGAACCAACAGAAAAAGGAAGACCTTTCTCTCTGACTCACTCTCTCACTGTCCATTCTGCCTGTCAAAAAATAAAAAAATAAAAAAGAAAGGTGAAATATTTGTTCACAGTTCCAGGAAACATTTAAATTCAAACATGTTGGCCAAAGTGCCATTTTCTTAACCATTTAAAAAAGTTATTTAAATGCTACTACTACATATATTAAAATGTAAATACACTACTGTACTATAATTATAAAATCAATCATGTTGAGTCTTTGCATTTATATTAAGAACATTAAATGCTAGACACTATACAATGTATAAAAGAGACATGGTCATGATTTATAATCAAAATATGGTCATGAAGTTTGTCCCTGGTTGGGGGGGAGAGGGCTTCCCTATAAAATTACTACATGTATACACACACACACATAAAAATCAAATTTCTGCAAACGCATACCTCAGGAGGCAACAGGTGATGGCTCAAGTATTTGGTTCCCTGCCACCCACATGGGTGACCTGGCAGGAGTTCCTGGCTCCTGGCTTCAACTTGGCCCAACCCTGGTTATTGCAGACATTTGGGGAGTAAATCAGTGACTGAAAGATTTCTTTATCTCTATATCTATTGCTTTCTCTTTCTCTCTCCCCTCCTCACCCATCTCTCTAGCTTTCAAATAAAATGAACAATAAATGACTAACTTGAAAATAACCAATAATTTGGTTGAATGAAATTTGCCTTCCAGCAGTCTGTGGGGGTAAAAAAAAAAGCAATGAGCCTGAAGATAAGTGTTTTGAGTTATTAGCATTATTAAAATTTGGATGATCATTTCATGAAATAGGTTTAATGATCATCATAGACTTGATTTACTATGGAACTTGCCTGTGAACTTCACTTTTGTCACTTTTCTCTTTAGTGCCACCTTGTGGGTTAGCCAGTAACAATAAATGTACTATATAGTTTTGAGTATTTTGGTTTTCTTTTCCTCTGCTATGTTAAAACTAGTCTTAGAAAGTAGTGTGGTAACGCTCAGATATGAGGTAATTTCTTTGTTTTCTCAGAGGAGCAACCACTTCACCAGAAGGTATTTGCCATAATTCTGCAATTGGCCATTCCAGACACCAGGACAATTTTTCAGAGATTGGAAATATTGGAGTCTACACAAAAATCGATGTTCATTTACAGGATAATCACCAAACTTATCTTGGGTAATGTAAGTGGCAAGCTCTGACTTGTGATTTTTTTTTCCATAAGAAAAATGTTTTCTTCACTCGGTATCATTTCTACAACACTGTCCCTTGAGAATTGACTCCAGGTGATTTGAAACTCTGCTTAATCCTGTTTAAAGAAAAGCTCCCATATCTGATGTATGAAGTTTAATTCTGTACATCAGATAGAATTTGCATTGAGTTACCTTAGTTCATTTTTAAATTATGCTACTGTTATAAGGAGATAAAGAAAAAGTCAGTACAGTGTATTTAAATGTCTGTTTTAATTGAGACACACAGCACATGTGTTAGATGTTCCCTTACCATTTTCCCTGTATTAGAGATGCTATTATAATGTTTGCAATACTTTTGTGTTAGGTTGGAGAAATAAATTTGTGGAGTCGTTTCAAAACAAGTGGAACCCATATGAAACTTGGTCACTATAAATGTGTAAGTATTCTTATGTGAACTACTCCCGCACTATTAAGAGTTGAAGGTTGTACCATGTGTTATTCAAAAAGTAATTTTCCCTAGATGTGCAATAAGGCCTCAGATTTGACCTGTAACCTGAATGTCACAAGCTATCTGTTATCTGTGCTGGAAGCGCACCACCAACAATGAAAAAAAAAAAAAAAAAAACTTAAGCAGTTTTATAAGCTTGCTAAAATCTGATTATAGAACCAAGGCAGTCAAATACCACCAGTAATGCTACAAAGACCTTAGAATTTAATTTTCCTGGTCATTTTTAACTTGAACAAGCCTTATGTTCAGTCTCTAAACATAATGTATCATGCTTTCCAATTTAGGGGATGCATTTTAATTGTTATATTTCTTAAACCTTTGATATTTGAGTCTTTCCCTGACATTCTGACACAGATCCAGTTTCCCACAGACTTGGTTCAGGAGCAAATAAAAAGATTCCCAGAAAGACAATGTTAAATCTATAGCCCTCCATTTAACCTTTGAATGGCTATCATTGAACAAATTCTTATTCTTAGAGTTTGACATTTAAGTAAATAACTAAAAACTAGGGAAAGAGCTTTCTCACCTGAGGACAATAAAATGTTTTAATCATTTTGCCCTCATACTTCAACTTCAGCTTTAATAGTAAATATGTGATTTCTTTCCATTTAAGCTGAATAAACTGCATAGTGACCTCCTGAAAATACCTTGGACATGTGTGCACTGTTGGGGATGAGTTACTGGACTGTACACAGATAAGTGATACCACCATACAATACACAACTCCAGGGATGAGTTTTACCCTCTTGTTTGTATTATCTTCTTATTAAATATATGGGGTTTTAAAAATAAATTCAAGAAATAAGACATATTTTATCTTTACCCTGTTACAGATTCAAAATTAAGCAGACCCTAATTAATTGGGCTACATGATATTCCAAGTCTTTTCCTTTAATGTCAAAAGACTTTTATGATCTCTTTTCTATTCCTCTTACAGTGATACTGCACAAAATATTTTCTGAGACATTTCTGAGAATTTCATTTTTGGTTTCAAATTATCATTTATTTTCTTTAATCTTCCAATGTATTAATTCATTTTTAGAAGCACTAACATTCAACTATGTAAACTTCGTAAGTGACAGCTATTAATGTTCCCTTTTGTCTTCTAGACAGGAAATCAAAGCTATTAATAGTAAAGGATGTGTTTAAAATCAATGAATGTCTACAAGTTAACATTAATGTTTGCAAACTCTTGCTGTGATCATTGTGTCTTGTGTGTCTTTATTTGTATCTATCTAAAAAAATACAAATAGATGAGACATACATTTCTCTAGTCTGAATCAAAGTGTATTACTTGCTACTAAACTAAGCTTCAAGTGTTATAAAATGCACAAACAGTTCCTTGTGTCACTCCTTCATTTTCAGTGCTTGCCAAGATAGTCAAACAGCTGATGTGATAATCATCCAAATATATAATTCTATCACCATGGTTATGGGATCATTTCTTTATTTCTTTGAGATTTACTTACAGTAGCTCTCTGTTTAATGTGCTACCTTCCATATAGCAGTTCTCTTAAATGTTCAGAGCAGGAGCTATATCTTCTAGGATGTGCAAATAATCAAATCTTTGCAACGTTATAAAATATAATCCACATTATGAATCGAACAAAATGAGCCCTCAGATCTGATTGCCTAAGGCTCACAATGTTAATGCTCCTGAAACACCTTGTAGGTATTAGCTAGTGGAAATTGCGTTAAAACGAGACTGAATTGTGGCCTGGATCTCCGTCGTGAAGTACCAGTCTTTGCCAGGTGCTGCTGCATGCCTGAGAGGGGAGCCTCTGCTCTGCACAGGGACACCAGCGGCCCATTTTCCGCTCCTGTCTGTTCCTACAGTTCTGAAAACAATCAGCCCCGAGGACCCTTAACTCCTACTGTTCCATTGTCAACTGACTTTATTAAATTTTTCCCGAAGTTCAGCATTTTCTAATTCTTTCCCAAGTGTGCAATGAAGAGACATAGTACAAGTCTAAATGAAGTGAGTAATTTTTGAAAAAAATTGATTCACGGGCCAGTGCTGTGGTGTAGTGGGCTAAGCCTCCACCTGCAGCGCTGGCATCCCATATGGGCACTCGTTCTAGTCCCTGCTGCTCCACTTCCGATGCAGCTCTCTGCTATGGCCTGGGAAAGTAATGGAAGATTGCCCAAGTGCTTGGGCCCCTGCATCTGCGTGGGAGACCCAGAAGATTCTCCTGGCCCCTGGCTTTGGATCGATCCAGCTCCGGCCATTTGGTGAGTGAACCAGCGGATTGAAGACCTCTCTCTCTATCTCTGCCTCTCTGTCTGTAACTCTGCCCTCAAGTAGAGAAATAAAATCTTTCAAAAAACTTATTCAAAAATAAAATTACAAAATAGCACTTCAAATCCCTCAATTCCCAGGCAGTTAGTTCTAAGAAAAGAAAACCACTGTAAATTATCCATGTGCTCTCATTTATTAGATTTGAGTTCTTGCCCAAGAAATTATTTGCAAAAGGAGCATACAGAATACCATCCTGGTATACTTGCTTTTCTAACAGCTTTTTGTCCACATACTCTAGAATTAAAAGCATGTCACCAATAGAAGAGGGCCCACAAGTCTCAACTAAAAATAAAGTACCTAAAAATAAAGGAAAAGCAGCTCAATCCCATATTTAAAAGCCAAAATTCTGCAGAAGGCAAATATCATAGATGCTATTACTTATTTATTTATAATCTCCTAAAAGTAACCTAATTTCCTCCAAATTTTCAAATAGGTTTTTGCTTGCCAACAAGGTAAGCTCCGGCAGAGAAGTTTATTAAGAAATGACCACCTGATTCTGGAAAGACCAGACAGTTTACTAAGAATAACCATCATTTACCTGATAGCCTTCCCCAAACTCTACAGTTCATGAACACTAAGTAAAATAACAAAAGTGCTTTAACTGCAAGACAATTTCCATACCCGTTGGTGTTCAGTCCAGTATCATCAAGATCTAGAATATAACCCTACCATACAATCCAGCCATACCACTCCTTGGAATTTACCCAAAGGAAATGAAATTGGCAAACAAAAAAGCTGTCTGCATATTAATGTTTATTGCAGCTCAATTCACAATAGCTAAGACCTGGAACCAACCCAAATGCCCATCCACAGTAGACTGGATAAAGAAATTATAGGACATGTACTCTATAGAATACTATACAGCAGTCAAAAACAATGAAATCCGGTCATTTGCAACAAGATGGAGGGATCTGGAAAACATTATGCTGAGTGAACTAAGCCAGTCCCAAAGGGACAAATATCATATGGTGTCCCTGATGGGCAACAACTAACTGAGCACCAAAGGGGAAACGTGTTGAAGTGAAATGGACACTATGAGAAACGGTGACTTGATCAGCTCTTGTCCTGACTGTTGATGTACAATATAATACTTTATGCATTTTAGTATTTTTTTTTGTTCTAGTACCATTGGTTGAACTCTGTAATTAACACACAATTATTCTTAGGTGTTTAAATTTAACTGAAAAGTGATCTCTGTTAAACTTAAGAGTGGGAATAAGAGAGGGAGGAGAGGTACAATTTGGGACATGCTCAATCAGACTTGCCCCAAATGGTGGAGTTAGAAACGTGCCAGGGGATTCCAATACAATCAATCAAGGTGCCATGTACCAATGCCATCTCACTAGTCCAAGTGATCAATTTCATTTCACAATTGATCACACTGATAGGTCTAAGAGTCAAAGGGATCACATAAACAAGACTAGTGTCTGCTAATACTAACTGATAGAATCAAAAAGGGAGAGAACGATCCAACATGGGAAGTGGGATACACAGCAGACTCATAGAATTGCGGATTTCCTAAACAGCACTCTGGCCTCAGAATCAGCCCTTAAGGCATTCAGATCTGGCTGAAGAGCCCATGAGAGTATTTTAGGCATGGAAAGCCAAGACACTCTGCAAAAAAAAAAAAACCCTAAATGAAAGATCTCTGCGAGTGAGATCCCAGTGGAAAGAACGGGGCCATCAAAGAAGGAGGTACCTTTCTCTGAAGGGAAGAGAGAACTTCCACTTTGATTAGGACCTTGTCTAAATAAGATCGAAGTCGGCGAACACAAAAGGCTTCCATAGCCTTGGCAGCTCATGACTAGAGCCTAGGGAGATTACTGACGCCATAAACAAGAGTGTCAAATTGTTAAGTCAACAACAGGAGTCACTGTGTACTTACTTCTCATGTGGGATCTGTCCTTAATGTGTTGTCCAATGTGAAGTAATGCTATAACTAGCACTGAAACAGTATTTTACACTTTGTGTTTCTGTGAGGGTGCAAACTAATGAAATCTTTACTTAATATATACTAAATTGATTTTCTGTATATAAAGATAATTCAAAATGAATCTTGATGTGAATGGAATGGGAGAGGGAGCAGGAGATGGGAGGGGTGGAGTGGGAAGGAAATTATGGGGGGGGAAGCCATTGTAATCCATAAACTGTACTTTGGAAACTTATATTTACTAAAAAATTTTTAAAAAAAGATCTAGAGAAATACTGCCAGTAGGCACTTGGGACTTTCTCAGAAAACCATTATCTACTTACTTTCTTGATAATTATTTAATGACTCAAAAATGGGGAAGGAAAAACTGGGGAAAATCAAACTACATAATATTAAAATTCTTGTCTAAATCTTTTTTAAAACCATGTCTTTTGGGGCGAGCACTGTGGCACAGCAGGTTAAAGCCCTGACCTGCACTGCCAACATCCCATTGGGTACAAGTTCAAGAGCTGGCTGTTCCTCTTCTGATACAGCTCTCTTCTATGGCCTGGGAAAACAGTAGAATATGATCTATGTGCTCAGAGCCCTGTACCCACCATGTGCAAGATCCAAAAGAAGCTCCTGGCTTAAGATGGGCTCAGCTCCAGCTGTCGTGACCATTTGGGGAATGAACCAATGGATGAAAAACCTCCCTCCCTCCCTCCTCCCCCCCACCCTTCTCTGTCTCTACATCTCTCTGTAACTCTTTCAAATAAATAAAGTAAATCTTAAAACAAACAAATGAACAACAACAAAAAAAAAACCCATATCCTTCAAACACATAAGAATGTGAAAGGGGTTTAAGAGTAGTATTTAGAAATAGCCTTACAACTCTATAAATTGGTTTAACCCTATGGAAATTAATTTAGCATCAGCTATCAAAAGTCATCATCTAAAAACTGTCTCAACTTTCAAGACATAGTTTCTTAACTGTTGGCATGACTCTCCCCTGCTAGAATGAAAGTTCCTCTAGGATGCTCATTAGCTTGGCCTCCTGTGAATTGCTACAGTGATCTACTCTAGGAGTTGGTCCTTTAGCCAAGACCCTACTCTAGGCTCTGGCCTAGAAACTTGGCACTGGAGTATTAACAGGGAACATTTTTATCTAATGAGCTAATAAAACACAACTACATAATTTTCCCTGAGTAAGCCAATAGTAAGTTCTGTATCTGATCCTCTCTGCTTAAAGTTTGGAAACCAAAATGATATGGTTTTCCTAGAGGGAGAATTTAATGGGATGCTGACACAATCTAGGCCATGCATTAGAGTCATACTTTGCAGAGGATTAGATTCTTAAGTTAGCATATAAGGTAACAACTACCTATGCTCACATTTGCCCTAGGGAAAAATTCTCTAATGCTCTTAGAAAAAAGCAGTAAACCATGGCTTTGTGCATTGGTTCCTATATAGAAATAAGTGGACATAGATTCAAATGCAATGTATGTACAGGACTTACAATATTTTTAATATTTTAAGTTGAATTTGAGTAAATAAAATACTCATATGCTATGATTGTTGTTGTAAAAACACTGTCACCAATTTACTACGTGTGTATCTTCTGCTTAAATAGCCAGCCAATGCAGAAGCTTCAGTTAAAAAAAATGATGGCATTGTCTAGCTTCCTGTCTTTCCAGCAAAACTGTAGCCTAATTGGTGTCAAGGACACACAAAGTTGGCATTAAAGTGGACTTGAAGGTAGTTTGGCAGTAGTCAGGACTCAAGAAGAGAGGGATTTAGAAGCCTGGCAGGATCAGATGATTGGCCACACATAGGCAGTCTAGCTTCTCTGTGCTAAAAAAAAAGCACAGATCTGGAAAAGGAAAAGGTTCAGATGAACCCTGTGATGTTGGATTAGAATTAGAAGAGTAGTTGTAAACACACGCTTACATAGAAAGAGACCATGCCCCACTTACAATGGTTCAGCTTATGGTTTTTTTCATTCCAATGGTGAGAAGGCAATATGTATTCAGCAAAAATTGTACTTTTTTGAATTTTAATCTTTTCCCAGCCTGTAAATATGTATGTGGTTGGATGCTTTATCGCGATGCTGGGCAGCACCAGTGAGTCACAACTCCCAGGGCCCACATGGTCCTAAGGGTAAAGGACTGATACTCTACAGTATACCAAGCATTGCTATGCTTGGTAGGCTGGTGTATTAAATGCTTTTTCTCCTTAAGATATTTTCAATTTATAATGGATTTATTAGGATGTAACCTCATGGCAAATCAAAGATTATCTGTATATAAATACTATTTTAAGTATATGTCTCCATTAGGAGGGTAGGGGAGCAACAACACCTAAGTAGTAATGAGAAAACTTGATGTCCAAATCCTTGTTTCTAAATACATCCCTTCACCATAGCTCTCTGGAGATTATAAAGATAGGGCAGGGAAAGAATAAAATGAGCCTTGAACATATTAATGGGATGCAAAGTAAGAAAATAATTCAAAGCAGAATAATAACATGCCCAGAAAACATTGTAATCACCTTATCAGGAGTGCCCACTGACCAAATCTCGAACAATTTGAACAAAAATTAAGGACTGAGAGTATTGAGTTTTAGCCCACTGAATGAAATGGGGTCTTATGAATCCACACTTATAAAAACAGATACTGATAAAAGAAGAGAAAATGCTTTCTTAGATTAGAATGGTGACTGGCAAATACAAAAGAAATTCAGGTAAGACATCAATCTGTGCTAAAATTAGCTGGCAAATGTGAGATGAGGAACAAAATTTTACATAGTCTCAAGGATCTTTCTAAAAAACATTTATTAATTGCAAAGGAAAGAAAATTTAATTTTATATTGGATAAACTTAACAGATACCATGTGGATCAAGTGATCAAAGTTAACACTTTCAGTAATGGAACAAATGGATATCATGTGCAACCTAATGGAAGGTGAAGAAAATACAACATCACTTCTCTAATATTCAGCCAAAAAATCATGACCTAACTATATTCAGTAGGAAACATCAGTTGATAGAAATTTAGAGACTTTCATGAAATAACTGGCCTTTAAAATGTCAAGGTCATGAAAATCAAGCAGAGGTTGAGGAACTCTTCCAGATTAATGGAGGATCGGAAGACATGACAAATGAGTGTAATGTATGATCCTGAAATGGAACGTTTTGCTATAAGGACTTTATTAGAACAGTTGGCAAAACTTGAATCATGGCTTTGGGAGACGTGCATTCAAGAATTCACTATACCTTTATGCAACTTTTCTGTAGTTTTGAAATTATTTTAAAGTAAAACATTAAAAGGAAAAAAATTCCATGCTCTTTAGTAGTTTTAAAAAGCCCTCAATGTGCAGTTCTAGTGTTACAGAAGCCAGGAAAAGAACATGAGTTAGAAACTAGTAATAAAGCATTAATAAAGTGGAAAAGAAGATGAAATAATGATATGTTATCAACCAACCTTTGTTTCAAAACACATTGTACTTTTTGGATTTTATCTGCTCTCCTGGAATCTTTTTTTTTCCTATTCACATTTTTCATTTCAAGTAGCCCATGTGCCCATTTTAACCATAACAAAAGATATTTTGAGAATACCTTCCATAATTACTTTTATCTTTCCCTTTTTTCCCTCCCCTTCTACCCTGTTTTATTTATTTGTAGAGGCAGGAAGAACCTATTCTTTTTTTTTTTTTTTTTTTTTTTAACAGGTAGAGTTATAGACCATGAGAGAGAGAGACAGAAAGAAAGGTCTTCCTTCCTTCCGTTGATTCACTCCCCAAATGGCTGCTACGGCCGGTACTGCACTGATCCAAAGCCAGGAGCCAGGCGCTTCTTCCTGGTCTCCCGTGCGGATGCAGGGACCCAAGCACCTAGGCCATTCTCCACTGTTCTCCCGGACCACAGCAGAGAGCTGGACTGGAAGAGGAGTAACCAGGACTAAAACCCCCCCAGCACCCATATGCGATGCCGACACCACAGGTGGAGGATTGACCAAGTGAGCCATGGCACCTGCCCCTGAAGAACCTATTCTAAACATAAAACACCTTGCCACACCCTGCTATTCCCCATCACAAATAATGCAAATAGCATCTGATTAGTCAGAGGAGAAGCAGCAAGTGCACACCCACCTCCTTCACCTGCATCAGTCACCACTCTTTGTCACCATTTTCCTCCTTCCTGCTCTGGACTAAGGATGTAAAACCAAAATAGTTCTTGAAGTTAATTAATCATAAATGAACTCCCAGCAGTTTTTCTTATCTTATACTCTAAATTGCCAAATTCCTCACAACATAACAAGAAAGAAAATTGTGAAAACAGCATCCCTTTTTTAAATTTTTTTTTAATTTTCTAAAACATCTTGCTTTGGATTAAGTCAGGGCTATGTCTGATACTCTCAATAGCATTTTCCAGGAATGGAAGAAATTATTAGATGAAAATTTAGAAGTTCTAAATTATATTTTCTTGTCTAAAATTAAAATACCTACCATCTTGAGTAATGACAAGTGAGGTGGAAAGAAGACAAAAGCAATCATGTATGTTGTCTAATGTCTCAAGTAACATTTATTTCTCAGAAACCTCTGAGAAACAATGGCCCCAACTCATATCTGCAGAGGTATTTTGTTTCCTTCTCCCAAATTTGCCTTGAAGAAACCTGGGAAATTTGTTAGGAGTCTGATAATTTCCCTCTTAAAATCACACCAATGATGATGATGATAACAGTGGCAACCAAAAGATAATGATAAAATAAAAAGAACTACACAGTAATATCTGTCATCTCAGTAAAACTATCAGCAATATTTCATTCCCTTTGAGTTCTCCATAATCCATCAAGAACTATTGCAACCTGAACTGCATTCTGTGGTTACTGGCCATTTCCCGTGCTTCAGTGTTCAGGCATAGCTGGTAGGTGTGATGTTTGACTTCACCCAGTGGCGCTGGTCTCAATAAGCTGCATCTCTGGGCTGATAAGGACCCCACTACTGTTCTTGTGGACTAGCATCTACCCCACACTTCTCAAAGGACTGAGGTTTTCTTGTTACTATAATGAGGAGCCTGGATTATGTTCCCCAACTTACATCATTCTCTTTTCAGCATGGCCAGTAGTGAGATCACAAGACCTCTCTTATGAAGCTTGCCCCAAGATTATCATCCTGGAGTTTATTATCCATTCACTCATTCATTCACCCATTTATTCAACAATGTTTTTTTAAGCAACAAGATACTGTTCCTGCATTTATGGAACATGCACTCCAATTAAGGTGCACTTTTTTTTTTAAGATTTATTTATTTATTTGAAAGTCAGAGTTACACAGAAAGAAGAGAGGGAGAGAGAGGTCTTCCATCCACTGGTTCACTCCCCAGTTGGCCGCAATGGCCAGAGCTGTGCCAATCCAAAGCCAGGAGCCAGGAGCTTCTTCCAGGTCTCCTACGTGGGTGTAGGAGCCCAAGGACTTGGGCCATCTTCTACTGCTTTCCTGGGCCATAGTGGAGAGCTGGACTGGAAATGGAGCAGCCAGGTCTCAAACGAGCGTCCATATTGGATGCCAGCGCTTCAGGCCAGGGCATTAACCCACTGCGCCACAGCACCAGCCCCGAAGGTACACATTTTTATAAAAAAAAAAAAAAAAGGTAAAATAAATGGTAAAATAAAAGATAGGGAGTGCTAGATACAGAAAAAGATTACAATATTATCATTTTTATAATAACATTTTATTTTTAAATTTTTGTTTAAAGTTTTATTTTTATTTGAAAGGCAAAGCAAGAGAAAGGGGGGAGAGGGAGAGAGAGAGAGAATGAATATATTCCATCCACTGTTGACTCCATAAGTGCCTGCAACAGCTGGGGCTGGGCCAAGCCAAAGCCAGGAGCTCAGAACTCCATCTTTGTCTCCCACATAGGTGGCAAGGACCCAAGTACTTGAGCCATCACCTACTGTTTCCTAGGATGCATATTCATATTCCTAGGAAGCTGGAGGAGGAAAAGTGTCAGAACTTAAACCAAGGCACTCCATTATGGGATTCAGGTGTCCCAAGCAGCACCTTAACCCACTGTACCACAACACCCTGGATTATAATATTAAATATACCTGTTATGAAATTTCTGAAATTTGAAAAAATTATATGGCCAAAGTAGAACAAATCAAGGAGAGAGGAAAGGGAGGTGGGGGTCAGAAAATAATTAGAGTCAAGATTAGGTTTTGTAGGCTATTACAAAGACTGGCTATTATTAAGAGTGATGAAAACCACAAGAGGCTTTTGAGCTGAACAAAGACATGATCTGTCATGAGTTTTAGAGAAGTCTTTTTGGTGGGATTGATGAGAATTCACTGAAAGATAAAAACGTTTTGAGGCAACTGAAATAATCTGTGCAAGGTTGGACTGAAGTGGTAACACAGGAATAGTGAGAATTTATCGGGTTTTGCTGAAGGATTAGACATGGGGTGCATGTTAGAGACCTCAAAATTGGTTGCCAGGATGTTCACTCAGAGCGTCTAGAAGGAGGGAGTTGACATTTGTTGTAGGACAATTCTCCAAATGGCTTTGGGCCGACCCAGTTCTCCCTTTATGACTTGTGGTTCTCAAAAATAACTAGAATACACTGGGAATGCAATGTCCTAGGATAGAGAGGAACTGCCTGAAATATCCCAGGTCTTGTTTTTTGTCTCTGCTAAGAATGTAGCATCTTCATTTAGGTAGGAACTGCTCAAACCACCTGGGCTTCATTACTCTGTCCTCTGGAAGAAGGATGTCCTTCCAAACGTTATCCAGTGAGTCACCCAGATCCTGAGGCATACAAATGAGGTCAGGCCAACTTTCAGGGCCCCTCAGCTGCAGTGCAAGTCAGGCACATGCAGACTCTATTCCCAGGCAGCTTTCTTGAGCCTTGGAGAATCAGCTCACAATGGATCCTGACTTCTGTCCCCTGCTGCTATGTGTAAGTAATAAGCCAGTTTCATATAATTCGTGTGTGAATGTGTTCTCTCTCTCATGAGACTTGGGCATTGGTAATCTTGCAGCCCAGGATGTAGTGTGTGGAAGTGTGCAACGCTATTCCTGCTGGTTGGCATATTGATGATCTCTTCTGTCCCACAATGAGATGCTTCTCTTGGGATTGTTTCAAAGTGAACATGCTTCACGATTTATTAATATGGCAAAAGCTTGTGGAAGGGCAGTCTTTTAAAAAAAATTTTTGTATTTATGTGAAAAGCAAAGGGACAGAGAGAGGGAGAAATAAAGATAAAGAAATCTTCTATGCACTGGTTCACTCCCCAAGTGACTGTGAAGGTCAGAGCTGGAGACTGGAACTGCATCCAAGTCTCCCGTGAGGTTGGCAGAGTGCATTAGCAGGGAGCTGGATGGAAAGCAAAGCAGCCAGGATTTGAACCAGCATTCTGATATAAAATACTGGCATCACAGGCAGCAGCTTAACCAGCTGTGTTGTAACACTGATGGTGAGGGGCAGTTTTGAGTGGAAAAAATATCAAGATTTCCATATGCATATTGTGGACAGTCAAGACTATGTGTTCCAAGAATTGACCATGATATTTGGTATGTGGAAGCCATTAATGACCTTCACATAAACAAGCTCAGTGGAGTATTAGAGGAAAAAAATGCTAACTGGAGAGTTCAAGAGTGGATGGGAAAAGAGCAGTAGTAGGTACAGAGTACATACAAATCTCTCTACTGGCTTTCAATGAGGCATCACCTATAGGAGGATGTAGGATTTAAAAGGGGGTTTGGGGGTAGTTAATTATAGTATGCCATTTGCTAATGGGAATGATCTGGTCAGGAAGAAAATCTTGATGATGCAGGAAAGTAAGGAAATATTTTTGGAATCTTGTCCTAGAATAAGTGTGAGGGGGATGGGTTCTAGAAGGGATGAGTGGTTTGAGTACAGACAATTCATCTTTAGGAACTAGTAGGTTGATGGTTGTATGGGTACCTGTGATAGTGGATGCTCATGAATATTCTGTCCCAATTGTTGCTATTTTCTCAATGGAATAGGAAACACGACCATCACCAGAGTGAAGGTAGAGAAGAAGGTCTTAGAGGTTTGAGGAAAAAGTGAAAATAATACAGTAATTAGAGGATGAGTAAATAGAAAGCAGAAAATTAAAATGTTAGGCCTTAGAATCATTAATCCTCAATGTCCACATGAGTTTAGTACTAACGCATTTTGAGTGATTCTAGAGTAACTCTCTGGCTAACCTAGTTGGAAACAAGTTGGATTTAATAGGCTTGACAGTCAAGAAGCTGCAAAAGAGGGAGAATGGGACACAGAGATAAAGGCTATTGTCAAGAAAGCAATTGTAAAGCTGTATCATGGAATCAAACTGGAAAGGAAGGAAAGCAAGGCCATGAGGAGGTGGAGTGTAAGACAGTGAAAATGAGGTAGAATGCATAGGTCATGGGTCCTTGCAAAGAAGAATTACTGCTGAATGCCAGTCATTGAAATGAGATCACTGCAGTTAAGATACACTGAATCTGAAAAAGCAATGGCTTTTCTCTCTCAATAGATAATACAGTCCTCTGTGCTGCAAAACCCAAATGTAGCCTCCTTTTACTTTGATTTATTAAGAATCATCCATAATTCCACTGCCACTTGACTTTAGGAACAGCAGGGAATTCCTGCACTCTTCTGACTTGATTTCTTTGAACTTTATTTTCTTCTAGTACTCCAAGACAGTACATCTGTATTTCTACCAAGATTCCATTTTCATAGAAAAATAATCATCATAAGCACACAATTTATGAGGAAGAATTGGAAGGTCAAAATGATTATACCAATGCAGAAAAATACATTTGACAAAATCCAAGGCTCATTCGTAATTAAAAACTTTCAGCAAGGGGCCGGTGCCATGGCTCACTTGGCTAATCATCCACCTGCGGCGCCGGAATCCCATATGGGCCCCAGGTTCTAGTCCTAGTTGCTCCTCTTCCAGTCCAGCTCTCTGCTGTGGCCCAGGAGGGCAGTGGAGGATGGCCCAAGTGCTTGGGCACCTGCACCCATGTGGGAGACCAGGAAGAAGCACCTGGCTCCTGGCTTCAGATTGGCACAGCACAATGGCCCTAGCGGCCATTTTGGGGGTGAACCAACGGAAGGAAGACCTTTCTCTCTGTCTCTCCCTCTCACTGTAACTCTACCTGTCAAGTAAATAAATAAAAAATATTTTAAAAAAAACTTTCAGCAAGTTAGAAATGGACAGGAACTACCCCGACTTGATAAAGAATATATTTTTTTGAAAAATCAAAGTGTTTCCATCAATTATAACAAATGTACCATATTAGTGTGATCATGGCAATGGGGAAGGTGATATACATGTACAGAAAAGGGCTATATGGGGCCAGTGCTGTGGCATAGTGGGTAAAGCTGATGCCTGCAGTACTGGCATCTCTTATGGGCACCAGTTCAAGTCCCAGCTGTTACACTTTCAATTCAGCTCTCTGCTATGGCCTGGGAAAGCAGTGGAAGATGGTCCAAGTCCTTGGGCCCCTACACCCATGTGAGAGGCCAGCAAGAAGCTCCTGGCTCCTGGCTCCTGGATTCAGCTCAGCTCAGCACAGCTCCAGCAATTGGGGCCAATTAGGGAGTGAACCAGTGGATTGAAGACCTCTCTCTCTCTCTCTGCTTCTCCTTCTCTCTCTCTCTAACTCTGACTTTCAAGTAAGTAAATAAATCTTTTTCTAAAAAAAAAAGAAAAGGGCTATGTGTGAATTTTCTGTGCACTCAATTTTTCTGTGAGTTTAAAACTGTTCTAAAAATACAGTCCTTTAATAAATATACAGTCATCATCCTTAATAGTAGGTATTTTCACCTCAAACAGAGGACAAGGCAAGGACTAAGTTCTCACCATTTCTAGTCAACGTAGTACTGGAAGTTCTAGCCACTGCAGTAAGTCAAGAAAAACAAATAAAAGATAAATTTAAAAGGAAGAAATAGAACTTCCCCTACATGCTGATGATATGATTACCTAAATTCCATAGATTTGACAAAAATAAAACTCAGAGAAAGTAAAAAAGTGGCTTCAGCAAGGTTTCAGAATACAAGATTAACACAAAATCAATGTTATTTCTATACAATAACAATGAGCAAATGAAAACAAGAATTAAGACATTTACAACCCATACAAAGAAAATTAAGTACTTATGTAAACTTAACAATACATGTACATTATCTATATACTGAAAGTGCAAAAGCTGATGAAAGAAATAAAAAATGACCTAAATAAACAGACATGCCAATCATATATTAGAAGATTCAATATATCAAAGACGTCAGTCTGCACCAAAATGATCAATAGGCTTAATGCAATTCCTATTAAAATTCAAACAACTATTTTTAGAGGAATAAGTAAGCTTATTATAAAATGTATATGAACATGACAAATCCTAGAATAATTAAGACATCCAAAAGAGAAGAAGAAAGTGGGAGGAACCACTCTACTTGATACTAAGGTTTTACTATAGAACAGCAGTAATCAAGACTGTGTACTATCAGTAGAGAAATAGATTCAGAGATTTATAGAACAAAAGAAAAATTGACAAATCAACCCAGTTTTCAACTGATTGTTTTCCAACTGGTTTTTGACAAAGGTGTGAAAGTAATTCAATGGAGGGAGGACTGCCTTTTCAATAAATGATTCCGGAGCAGTGAGCATATATAGTCAAAAGAAAGAGAACATCAACCTTAACCTCATATTTTATACAAAAATTAGCTCAAAATGAGTAATGAATGTAAATAAAAAATATACAACAATGTGTATACAAAAGGTCTTCAGAAAGCTCATGGAAATGCACATTATGAGAAACTATGCATGAATTTCAATTTTTTAATCAAAATAAACCTAACTTTAATTTTTCATGAGTGTTTTGAAGTGCTGTAATATTTCAGAAAGAGAAAATAGAAGCTCTTCAGAATCTAGGGCTGAGCAGACAATTCTTAGACTTGCTATCAAAAGCATAACTCATAAAAGAGAAAGTTGATGGGTTGGAGCTAATCAAAATTAAAAACATTTTTATGCAAAACACTTGTAAAGAGGATAAAAATTCAAGCTATAGACTGAAAGGAAATATTTGCAAGCCACATACCTGACAAAGGTCTAATATCTAGAATATATAAAAATTTTGAATATGAAACAGCAAAACAATAATTGAATTCAATAATATATATGAACATACATGTAACTGAAGAAGATATACAGATGACAAACACGTTAAAAGATTTTTGGTTGCATTAGCCATTAGGGAAATATGAATTAAACCAAGATTACCTATCACTACATTCCTAACAGAATAGCCAAGACTAAGAAACCTTGTAGACATTGAGTATTAGCAAAGATATATAGACATTGAATCACACATGCAGTGCTGGTGGGAATAAAAAGTGGTACAGCCATACTGGAAAATAGGTTAGACATTTTCTTTAAAAACTAATACATTACTATACTAGTCAGCAACATTATTCTCCAGAGAGATGGAAATTTATGTTTACATAAAAAGCTACATATGAATGTTCATAATAGTGTTATACCAATAGCCAAAAAATAGAAATAATCTACATGTCTTACACTGGGTGAAAAGTTAAACACACACACACAATGAAATAGAATCAGGTCAGCAATAAAAATAACTGAACTATTGATATACACAACAACTTGAATGAATCTCTAAAGAATTAAGTTGAGTAAAAAAGAGCCAATCCCAAGAGATTGCATACCAAGTGATTCTATTTCTACAAGATCATGAAATAATAAAATTATAGAAAAGAGGAACTCATTAGCAGTTTCCAAGGATGTATACAGTGGTAAAGGGAAACAGGAGGGAATAATGTTACATAAGGGCAACAGAAAGGAGTGTTGTTGTGATGGGGCTGCTCTGTATCTTGATTGTTGGTGGGCATGTGAATCTATTTATATGGTAAAAATACATGAAACTAGGGCCAGCGCCGCAGCTCAATAGGCTAATCCTCTGCCTGCAGCGCCAGCACCCCGGGTTCTAGTCCCACTTGGGGTGCCAGATTCTGTCCCAGTTGCTCCTCTTCCAGTCCAGCTCTCTGCTGTGGCCTGGGAGTGCAGTGGAGGATGGCCCAAGTCCTTGGGCCCTGCACCCTCATGGGAGACCAGGCAAAGCACCTGGCTCCTGGCTTCTGATGAGCGCTGTGTGCAGGCCGCAGCGCACCAGCCACAGCAGCCATTCAGGGGTGAACCAACTGAAAAGGAAGCCCTTTCTCTCTGTCTCTCTCTCTCACTGTCCACTTTGCCTGTCAAAAAAAAAAAAATTGCATGAAACTAAATACACACACACACATGTATACACTCAAAACATGTAAAATGGAGAAAGCTGAATAAGATTTTAATAGATTATAATCAATTTCGATTTTCCCATTGCAATATTGTTCTGTTCAATATGCAATATTATGTTATGCAAGATGTTCACACTGGGAGAAACTGAGTAATAGACATACAGGATCTTCTGTATTATTTCTTATAATTGCAAGTGGATACTAATTGTTTCTAAATAACAAGTGAGATAGATAAATACATAAGTGAAAGAGAAGTGAGCAGCTTTTCTGTGAAGACCTGAGATAATTTGAGTAATCTCACACTTTAAACAGGGAAAGTGTAATAAAATAAAATTATACACTTCAGGTGGGTTTTGGCACAGTGATGAAGCCACTGATTGGAACATTCACATCCATATCAGAGTAACTGGTTTGTGTACCAGCTCTGCTCGCAATTCCAGCTTCCTGCTAATGTGCACCCTGGGAGCTGGCAAGTGATGGCTCAAGTAGTTGCATTTCTACTACCTAAGTGGAGACCTGGCCAGATCCTGGCCATTTCAGAGAGTGAACCAATGCTTGGGAGCTTTCTTTGTCTATATTTGTCTCTCTGCCTCTCAAATTAAAAAAAAAAAAAAAAAGTGACACGTAACTTTAGGCAAAAGTCAAAAAACTAAAAACAGCAACATATCCTTTTAGCTTTAATGCTAGCCTTTTAGACTACCTCTGGTCTTTCCTCTGGTCAAAAGGAAAGAAATCTTCAAATTCACTTTGAAGCTTTCCTTAGAGTGAGAAGCTTCTAAGAGCTTTGTAAAGCAGTTTAGTGTCAAATATTCTTTGAGCATCCATCAGGAGTCTGTTTTCAGTTTAATAGAATGTTTAAGTTGTCTTCTGACCTACACGAGTTATTTTTTTACCTCATTCCCAATTACTCTTTGACCTTTAACGTAACAGAGTAACATGTTTTAGTCCCTTGCAATCTGTAATAAAATCTGGATGAGAAGCATCCTCAAAGCTGGATTATCTGACTCCTGACCACCACGATCTTCCTATGTCTTCAGCTGCTTTTCATAGCGTTTAGACAGAACTGGCATTTCTACAATTGAAACTGCCAGCCCCTAATGATTTCCTCACCTCTAAACTTCTATAACAATTGTAACCTATACTAATGTGTTTATTTTAAATGGAAGCAAATGTATATGCAATAAAAGCACTAATTTTAAGTGAAGTTTAATGAATGTTAACAAATAATTCACCCCTTGTGATCATCATCTTACTCACTGCACCACTGGCCCCGCCAGTGACCATCATCTTATATCATAGAACATTTCCATTACCCTTGGCCTTCTTCAGTCCCCAGCCTCAGACAACCAGTATTTCGCTTTGCATCACTAAGAGTAGTTTCAGCTGTTCTAGAATTTACTTAAATAGAGGTGTAAGTATGTATTCTTTTTTCTTTGGCTTCTATAGCTCAGAATAATGTTTTTAATACAATTTTTTCTCAGTAGTATTCCATTTTGTTGTGTAAGTTATATAAGTAGTATTATGGTTTCTTTATCCACTCACCTATTTTTTATTTCTTATTTATATGAAAAGCAGAGTTACAGAGAGAGGGAGAGACTTAGAGGGATATCTTCTATCCACTGACTCACTCCCCAGGGCCAGGCCAAAGCCAGGAGCCAGGAGCTTCATCTGGATCTATCACATAGGTCGCAGGGACCCAAACACTTGGGCCATCTTCTGCCGTTTTCCCAGGCCATTAGCAGGGAGCTGGATGGGAAGTGGAGCAGCCAAAACATGAACCAGCACCCAAATGGGATGTGGCATCAGAGGCAGCAGCTTTACGCCCTATGCCACAACTCAGGCTCCTATCCATTAACCTATTCATGGACATTTGTGTCATTGTAGTTTGAGGCTGTTATAAATAAAGCTGCTATGAATATTCCTTAAGAGGTCCTTGTGTGGGGTCCTATGTTTTCATATCTCTAGGGTAAATACTTAGGGTTGGAATGGCTATATCTATTGGCAGGTATGTATTTATTTAAATTTATAAGGAACTGTCAAACCATAAGGGGACTTCAAAAAGTTCATGGGAAAGAGTTAAGATATAAGTTTATTTTGGTTGTGACTTTCCAATAAATCAATAAATCTTCAAAACAAATTTTTGAAACCTACGTATACAAAAGGACTAAAAAGTACATGAAAATGTCCATTATGAGAAAACTATTTCTGGTTTTCTTTTTTTTTAAAGATTTATTTATTTATTTGAAAGAGAGAGTGGCAAACAAAGGAAGACAGGGAGAGAGCGATGTTCCATCTGCTTGGTCACTTCCCCAAATGGCCACAAACATTGGGACTGGGCCAGGCTGGAGCCAGGAATTCCATCCTTGTCTCCCATGTAGGTGGTAGGGTCCCAAGTACTTGGACCATCTTCTGCTGTTTTCCCAGGCAAATTTGTAGGAAGCTGGATTGGAAGCAGAGCAGCCAGAACTCAAACCAGCACTTCAATATGGAATGCTGATATTGCTAACAGCTTGACCTGCTGTACCACAATACCAGTTCCTGTTCTTAGATTTCAAAAAAGTTTTGCACCAAGACAGACTCAACTTTTAATTCCATTTTCCATAAATTTTTTCAACTTCTTTCATATTTAATATTCCCACAGCAACATACGAGAGCTCCAGTTGCCTTCTTAATAACACTTGCTTATTCTTTTTCATTTTAGTCATTCTAACAGCTGTGTTTAGTGCTGTATCATGGTTCTAAATTGCATTTCCCTAATGACTAATAATACTGCAAATGTTTGTATGTGCTTATTAGCCTTCATAGATCTTCTTTTTTGAAGTGTCTTTTCAAATCTTTTATTCACATTTTAATTGGGTGTTTCTTCTAATTATTGAGTTTGTGTATTATAGCAAAAATCCTTCGTCAGGTACACATATTGTGAATACTGTCTCCCAATCTCTGGCATACTTTTTGTTTTATTTAAGAATGTCTTTGAAGATCAGAAGTTTTATTTTTTAATAAGACCCAATTCATCATTTAAAAAAATTCCGTGGTTAGTACTTTGTGTCTTGTCCATGAAATTTTTGTCTACCACAAAATTATGAATATTTTCACCTGTTTTTGTCTTAGATATTATAGTTTCATCTTTTTAAGTCTATGATGCATCAATTTTCTTTTGATTTAAACAAAATAAAAACCAGAACTCAACTCCCTCTTTCTGTCTCCATTAATATTAAACTTAATTATATTGAATTAATTAGCAATTCTACATTTTATTATAAAATCCAAGGAATCAACAACAATGTAATAAATAAATAAAAACATTAACATTCAACTGCTTAGGTTTTTAGCAAAATTTCATGCGTACCACAGCAAAAGCATTAACTATAAGAATTTCCATTTGGGATAGGCATTGTGGCATACTGGGTAAAGCTGCTGCCTTTGACATAGGCACCAATTCGAGTCCCAGCTGCTCCACTTCCAATCCAGCTCCATGCTAATAGCCTGGGAAAGCAGCTGAAGATGGCCAAAGTGCTTGGGCTCTCACACCCATGTGAGACCCAGAAGAAGCTCCTGGCTTCTGTCTTTGGTCTGGCCCAGCCCTAGCCATTGTGGCCATTTGGGAAGTAAATTAATGGATGGAAGATCACTCTCTGTCTCTCTTCCTCTCTCTGTAACTCAGCTTTTAAAATAAATAATAAATCTTTAAAAAGAAGAATTAGGAAAACTATTACATGTTTAGGAACATCTAACACTTATGCTTTTATTCTCATTTCTCTTTCCCATCACCTTAATATATTTCCAGTAATTTGGCTTCTGAAATAGGGCATCTTGTGGCCGGCGCCGTGGCTCACTAGGCTAATCCTCCACCTGTGGCGCGAGCACCCCAGGTTCTAATCCTGGTTGGGGCACCGGATTCTGTCCTGGTTGCTCCTCTCCCAGTCCAGCTCTCTGCTGTGGCCCAGGAAGGCAGAGGAGGATGGCCCAAGTGCTTGGGCCCTGCACCCGCAAGGGAGACCAGGAGGAAGCACCTGGCTCCTGGATTCAGATCAGCGCAATGCGCTGGCCATGGCGGCCATTTTGGGGGTGAACCAATGGAAGGAAGTCCTTTCTCTCTGTCTGTCTCTCTCTCACTGTCTAACTCTGCCTGTCAAAAAAAGAGAAAAGCATCTTGTAATACACATTCACTTTTTACGTAAGTATGTGAAAACATGAAAAAGCATTTCAATATTTGTTTTAAATATTCAATTCCATTGGTTAGCATATGTATGCATGTATACATGCATGCATACATACAGAGACACATAGATGGAGACAAATAGTGGTGCCTATTTTCCTTTTAGGGACTCTATGATGTCAAAAAGTCAAAACTTTCCATCAATTTTCCATGTAATCACTAAACATGGAATACATACATTTTTTTAAATTAAATTGAACTGAATTGATCATGATTTTGATCTTTATCTAATTTAATGCAATGTTTGTTAACCAACATATAGTCTGTGTCACAGAGTAAAAAACTGACAGAAGAAAACAGTATGCATTTCTGTACCTTTTGTTTTACTCAGCAGTTTGGAATAAGAAAGACGAATATTTGCAAGTTCACTCTTCTGTGCTTATAGGACCAATTTGGTGGAAAAGTTTCAAAAACAACATCTTAATATAAAGAAAAAAATATCTTTTCCAACACCGTATAACAAAAAGCAAGAAGAAGGGAGGGTGGGCTGATTATTTCTTCAGCCCTTCAGGGAGTGTCCTCAGTGTGTGTTCCTGCCAGAAGCAATATCCTGCTAATTAGGTTAAGTGACTCAGCTGCTTGAGGTGAAAGCGACCAGGCCTGGGGAAGACCTTCCTATGGACAAAGATTAAAACAAAAACAGAGAAGAGGAAATGATCCAAAAAAAAATTGAATGTATGTTTTTAGGGGTCAGAGAGGGATCAAAAGCATATCCAGATAATGCTGGACAGATAAATATGGCCTAGAGGATAAAAAAAGTTACTCAGCATTACTGAAACTCAAATTAAGTGTCTGTCACTTCTCACAGAGTTAATGCACCAGAGGTGAGCTAGCAAATCAGACCATCCACAAGAACTCATTATCAGCCTATCCAATAGGCAGTTGTTATAAAAGTTGACTGTATGCATTTTGATGAGGGTACATATATTTCTTCTATTGTTATCTGAATGTAAAATGGCACACGTTTTTTGGAAGACAATGTCAAAAGTGAAAATATGTAGTCACTGACAAAATCATCATACTTAAAGAAACTGAACCAGGAAGAATAATCAAACGTGCTGATTTATATTCACAAGTGTTTTCTTCACAGCATTGTTTGTTGTTGAGACAGATTGAAAGCCACCTGCCTGGCCATCCACCTGGACATGGTAACATTCACTTTGTTGTAGTTAAGAATAATAAGACTGGCCAGTGCTGCGGCTCACTAGGCTAATCCTCCGCCTGTGGCGCCGGCACCCCAAGTTCTAGTTCCAGTTGGGGTGCCGGATTCTGTCCCAGTTGCTCCTCTTCCAGTCCAGCTCTCTGCTGTGGCCCAGGAGGGCAGTGGAGGATGGCCCAGGTCCTTGGGCCCTGCACCTGCATGGGAGACCAGGAGGAAGCACCTGGCTCCTGGCTTCGGATCAGCGCAGCGCAGGCCATAGCGGCCACTTGGGGTGTGAACCAATGGAAAAAGGAACTCTGCCTGTCAAAAAAAAAAAAAAAAAAAGAGAGAGAGAGAGAGAATAATAAGGGCACAGATGGGATGCCCACCTCCCATAACAGAGTGCCTGGTTCAAGCACTGGCTACTCTACTTGCAACCCAGCTTCCTTCTAATGCACATCCTGAGAGGTAGCAGATGATGGCTCAAGTAATACAATACATGGGAGTTCTGGCCTCTTGGCTTCTGCCTGGCCAAGCCATAACTGTTGAGGGTCTTTGGGGAGTGAATCAGTGGATAGACGATATCTCTTCTCTTATTCTGTCATCTCTATTTCTCTCCGCTATTCTGCCTTCCAAATAAACAAAAATAAATATTTTAAAAAGAATAATGAGATGAATCAATAGAATATATACTATCTTATATCATACAAATATATTAACTAAATAGGTATATGTGCTTGAAATTTTTTGAATAATTTCCTGGGTAGGGTAATATAAAGTGGTCAAAAATATTGAATATAATAATATAAACTCATAACATATATGCAAAAAATTTGAAATCAGTGCATAGTTTTTAATAATACACATCTTCAACAAACTTTTTAGACTCCTTGTTTATATAATTTCAAAGTTTTCTCACACCACAATAAACTTACATTTTATTTTCATTTTTCATGAACTTTGGAGGTGACTTTGTATATATATATATACACATATACTACTTAATTCTCTTCAATAGATATCTGTATATTTTGAAATGTTACAACTTAAAATTAAATTATCCATTTCCATAGAAATAAAAATACTCATATGAGCGATAGTGGACCTTCTGAAAACAAAGCTACTACACTTGAGAGAAATCAGAGAATAAGAAACTCGCACAGATGAGACTTGAGAAACTTCTAGAGGGACTATGAAATCATTAAAGAGGAAAACCAATGGATTTGAAGCCTTATAGGACTGTGGGAGAATGGATTCATTCATTGCAAGGTTGAGATTTTGAAAGAAAAAGTAGTATGAGTGCAATGAATAGCAGGAGAGGTAAGGGTGGACAGGAGAGGGACCACAGTTCCTCTAGTTCTCCATCTATCTGCATATATAGATATATAATCAAAGATTGGCATTTGGATTTCCAAATCATGGGCATAGGAACTCCTTCCAGGTCTCCCAAATGGATGGCAAGGACTTAATTTGTGTTCATGTCACATAATTTGTACAATTATTGACACATATTTCCTAACTTTGCAAGCCCCATATGTTGAATAGAATGTGCTGGATGGAAAAAAAGTACCCAGAAAAAAATTCAACAATTTTACAATAATTTTTTTGTACCTAATAAAAGAATTTTTGAAATTATTGACATCCCTTTCATATTTTTGGATTAACATCTAAAAAACTGAATATAAGTATGCATAGTTGCAAAGAAGAAAATTTTTGTACACTTTAAATAATGACATTCTAAAATAGAATTTTTATAACACTTAATATGAGTGAAATGAATCTAAACAGCAGAGTAATTCAAAGAGCATATGAGCAATTTCTTTGGCAATCATAAGTTTACATGGTTGTTTTTTTTCTCTCTGAACTCATACTTTCATGGCCCAATTCTCAAGAATCATAATCTAAGTGCAATATATTATTGTGTTTCCAAGACTTTTGTTGATCAACTCATCAAATTGCCTTCAATACCATATGTATATAAATTTAATTTAAAAATTTTATGAAACCATTATGTATGGCAATATTTTTTTTTGGATTGAATTATCATTAAAATTACCAATCAATCAAAATATAATTATATATGTAAAGTATTTAAATTAGAAAACATAAAAGTAAAATGTTATTGGGAATCTATCTCATTGAAATAATAGTGTTCTTACAACCCAAAGAAGAGATATTAGGCCATCATTAGGAGCTACACTTGGAAATGGTATTGTTTAATGCATCATTTATAATAGAATTCACAGTCCATTTCCATTAAATCACCCAACTCTGATACAATATCCTTTGGAAAAATCTCATTTACCCCCAGCGTTACATGTGTCCTGGTTCTAAGATCACTGCCAAAGGCTATGTCAGGATGACATAAAATGATGGGGACAATACAATAGGCCACATGAGAAAGTGACTAGGGAGAGGATTAGCAATGTCATAGTCTCAGATATCTATAAGCCAATGTGCAAACAATGGATAAAAACAAAAATCTAATAACACAGGACAATAAATAGAGGCTCATACTGAATACCATGGTTAAGTAAATTCAGTGACGTGCCAGAAAACGATGCATTCCAAACTAACAGAATATTAGAAGGAACACGGCCTAGGATTACATGTCACACATAACCTTATACGACTGCTCAGTGAATGAACAGTTAAAAATAGGAGAATCCTGGGCTCTGCCTATGACCTAATTATTCTGAAGATGGGGCTAAAAACTTTTTATACAAGAATTCCAGATATAAGGCCTATCATGTTTGAGAACAGTGCTTAGAAAAGAAGATGCAAAAGTTTCAAAGAAAAAATGATAGTAATGAAGTATTTAAAATTAAAGATAGATCAGATGGTTGAGGCAAAGGAGTTGAGCATAGCAGTTAAGACACTATTTGGGCTGGTGCCGCGGCTCACTAGGCTAATTCTCCACCTAGCGGCGCCGGCACACCGGGTTCTAGTCCCGGTCGGGGTGCCCGATTCTGTCCCAGTTGCCCCTCTTCCAGGCCAGCTCTCTGCTGTGGCCAGGAAGTGCAGTGGAGGATGGCCCAAGTGCTTGGATCCTGCACCCGCATGGGAGACCAGGAGAAGCACCTGGCTCCTGCCTTCGGATCAGCGCGGTGCATCGGCCGCAGCGCACCGGCCACGGCGGCCATTGGAGGGTGAACCAACGGCAAAGGAAGACCTTTCTCTTTGTCTCTCTCTCTCTCTCACTGTCTACTCTGCCTGTAAAAAAAAAAAAAAAAAAAAAAAAAAAGACACTATTTGGTCACTGGCATTCCATGTTAGATTGCTTGGATTTGATGTTGGGTTCTATTCCTGATTCCAGCTTCCTCTGAGCAGATAAAGGAGGTGATGGTTCAAGTACCTGGGTTCCTGCCACCCTTGTGGGAAACCTGGATTGAGTTCCTGGCTTTAAGTTTCAGCATAGCCCAGCACAGCAACCACAGGCATTTGGGAAGTGAACTTGAAGATGGAATTAATTAGTCTCTCTCTCTCTCTCTCTCTCTCTCTCTCTCTTTCATTCACTCACTCACTCACTCACTCTCCCTCCCCCCCCCTTCAAGTACAAATAAATAAATGAAAATTTTACAGATGGTTGGTAAGCTCTTAAATCTGATGATATAACTATTCCCATGAACAGGAAGAATGAATTATCTAAAGCAGTGCTGTTCAACAGAAATATAATGCAAGTCCATATGTAATTTTTAATTTTCTTGCAGCTACACCTTTAAAAGGTAAAAGACAAGCGTGACTTTATTTTAATAACTATTATTAAACCAACATGTCTAAAACATTATCATTTCAACATGCAATAAATATAAAAATTATTAACAAGTAATTTTTAAGTTCTTCAAAATCTGGTATATATTTTGCACTTCATAGCACATTTCAATTCAGGACAGCCAAATCATAAGTATTCAATAGCCATGTATGACAGGTGGCAATCTTCTTAGACAGCACAGATTTAAGGAAAATAGATGGCAATTAAGGGAATTCTCTGAAGTTCGAAATTTAAAAAAAAGAAAAAAAAGCTTCTGTACTTTAAGACATCAGGCAACAAGTAAAAGCCTCAAACCCCAAGCTGCAAAGAAGCTTATAGGGGAAATCAAGTAATCACCATTATGTAAGAAGTCCTGAAAGGGGGCACACTCAACTATGGCTTCAAGGACTCAGCTGTTTCTATGCTGCCATCTGTGTCCCCTTTATCCTGAGGATGGTACCTAGACAGCGCTAGTTGCATATGTTGCATCTTGATACAACAGCTTCCAAGGTAGACAGAAGAGAGCACCAGGGCCGGCGCTGCGAGTAGTAGGCTAAGACTCTTCCTGTGGCACCAGGATCCCATCTGGATACCGGTTCATGTCCTGGCTACTCCTCTTCCAATCCAGCTCTCTGCTTGTGGCCTGGGAAAGCAGCAAAAGATGGCCCAAGTTCTTGGGCCCCCATACCCGTGTGGGAGACCCAGAAGAAGCTCCTAGCTCCTGGCTTTGGATCAGCCCAACTCCAGCCATTAGGCCATTCGGGAAGTGAACCAGTGGGTAGACCTTTCTCTCTGTCTTTATCTCTTTCTCTGTAACTCTGCCTCTCAAATAAGTGAAATCTTGAGAGACTGAAATAAAGAAGTCTTCTATTCACTGGTTCACTCTCCAGATGGCTGCAACAGCCGTAGCTGAACTATCTGAAGCCAGGAGCCAGGAGCTTTTTCCTGATCTCCCAAGTGGGTTCAGGGGCCCAAGGACTTGGGCCATCTTCTGCTGCTTTCCCAGACACATTAGCAGGGAACTGGATTAGAAGTGGAGCAGCTGGGACTCGAACTGGCAACCATAAGGGATGCCAGCACTGCAGGCCAGTGCTTTAACCCATTGCACTACAGCACCAACACTAATTAATAAAATCTTAAAAAAAAAAAGAGAGAGAGAGAGAGAGAGAGCATCACTTTGTGTATGTCTCTATTAACAGTGAGAAAACTCTGCTGAGGCTTCCCATGGCAGAATTCCTTTCCTATCATATTGACTATATCCCATTGCCATTCCATTACCAACTGCTATGGTGGAGTGGATCTGAGAGTTGCAATTCTGAGTAAGATGACATAGGCACTTGACAATCTGTTTCGCCCATGGGATACAGTAATAAAACCTGAACAAAATACATGGAACAAAGTGCAAGTATCTGCTTAAAAGTGAATATTAGCAGGCAGATTTGGGGAGGAGGCTAGAATTTAAATGACCCCTGAGTCAGTTGTGAGTTTATCTTCTCTTTTCCCCTTCAGTTTCAAGTCTGTAGCTTATCTTTCATAGAGAAAATTTGAAAAACAATTAATAAAGCCAATTGATCCTTTTTCCTTTATATGAATTATATGGAGATATGTCTAAAAGTTCATAGAAAAATAAAATTAAAAGATTTTGATGTGGAAAAAGTATCGAAATCCATGCATAGCTTTTCATAATATACATTTCCCATGAATTTTTGAAGACACTCAGTATATAGGATTTGAAATCTTTTTGCACCAAATACATTTATCTTTTCATTCCATTTTTTCCACAGACTTTGAGGTGACCTCATAGCTTTGGTTTTTCATCTAATACCCCTTTGCCTGACGTCAGGCCATAAAAAATGTCTTTCAGTTCAAAGTTGACGTCTTGAGCTCCTTACTCTGCAGCATCTCCCTAGGACTTTATGGTTCCCTACTTAGCCACATCGCCAAGCCCATGGCCAAGTGTTAGGAGGCCACAGAGAGAAAAAAAATCCGCGGAGGTTCTTGCTGCCTTTTTGGACCCACAGCTTCTCTGATCAGAGAGGACAGCTGCTCTTGCTCGGAGGGCTCCGTGCCTGTGGGCTCCTGTGCTGTCCCAGTTGCCAGCAAGTCTGCTGCTCTTTGAGCTCGAACTGCAGGAATTTTCAAGATCTGTCTGTCTACACCAACTCCTGAAGGAAAGTGTTTTTAAATTATGTATCTGACAAAGGTATTATATCCATTATATATGAAGAATCGTCATAACTCAACAGTACAATAATTCAATTAAAAACTGGCAAGAGACTTAAGTAGCCTCTCCACCAGAGGATCTGTGAAAAGCAAGTAAGCACATGAAATAGGTTCAGCATCAGCAGACACTGAGGAAATGCAAATGAAAATCACAGTAAGATACTAGAACATACCTATATGAATGGGTAAAATAAAAATGACAGATATCACCATGAACAGGTAAAGACGCAAATGACATATACTCTCAGAAATTGCTGATATCAGTGCAAAATAATTCAGCCACTTTGGAAAACTGACTATTTCCTATAAAGCTAAATACTTATTTGCTATATGACTCTCAATCCCACTACTATTTACCCTGGAGAAATGTATACACAAAATGAACACACAAGTGGTTATTCCAGCTCTACTCATAATCGTTCAAAATGGGAAATAAGCCAGATATCCTTCAACAGGTGAACAAATAATATATGAATAAGCAAACTATGATAATATTCATAATAAAATACTACTTAGCAATAATAAAAAAGTATTGATACACACAACAACTTGGATGAGTTTCAGAGGCACAAGGCTTAGTAAAAGAAGCTGGTTTCAAAAGGTAGCACACTGTATGATTCCATTTATATGACACCCTCAAAAAAGAGAAAATTATAGTAATAGACAGGATCAGTGGTTGCCAGAAGTTAGGAGTTCGAGTGAGCAAAATGAAGTATTCCAAGGTAACAGGATTGTTATTCATCCTGAGTGAAGTGGAGTGAATCTACATGTGTGTTATAATGTGTGGTACTGGGGGCCAGCATTGTGGCACAACAGGTTAAGCTACCTATCGCCTGTGATGCTGGCATCGCATATGGGTACCAGTTCTAGTCCCAGCTGCTCGGTTTCGGATCCAGGTCCCTGTTAATGTGCCTAGGAAAGCAGGGGAAGATTGCCCAAATACTTGGGTCCCTGCCACCCAGGTGGGAGACCTGGACAGAGTTCCAGGCTCCCAGCTTCAGCCTAGTCCAGCCCTGGCCACTGCAGTAATTTGGGAGTGAACCAGCAGATGGGAGATTCTCTCTCTCTCTCTCTTTCTCTTGCTCTCATTCTCTTATCTTTCAAATAAATCAACCTTTTAAAAAATGTGTGGCACTGTACACCAAACATCAATTCAATTGTATGTCAATTTTAAAAATCAATTTTTTAGGCACATGGCTGTTTGTAGTGGGGTTAGCTGAAGGTGGGGATAGAGATAATTAAGTCAAATAGAAGTCCTTTTAGAATGAAATAGGGAATGGGTGTTCAATGCAGCACTGATCGATATAACCAAGTTCACATATAACCAAGATCATAGAACCAAGTACTAATGCATGTAAGAAAGTGGTTTAGATCTGTTTGAAAATAGCAGCAATGGCTAAATTTCCAGATTGAATTGAGATATATGAAAAATAATAACCAAATAAATTTGATTTTTTTTGTTTTGTTATTTGGAGCAAAAACAAGGAAGCAATAAGCCCTCTGCTAAGGGCAGATGGTATAAGGTTAACAGATGACAGAAAGTACAAGGAACTCTGATTGTTATTCCTTCATTGTATGTGTTCCAATGACCTTATATAAATGAAAATGGTAAGTTACAAAAACAAAATGTATAATACTTACATAATTCCATTTGACTTAAATATTTCATATATATATATATATATATATGTACATGCATCCACACACATTTAAAGAGGAAAAGAGAAAAGAGGGATACTCTGAAATGTGAGTAGTTTTTATTTTTTGAGGATTTTAATCTTACTGTGCATATGTATTTCTAAATAGTTTACCTTTCACAATATTACTTTTAAAGTAAAAAAGAAAAAAAAAGATTTTAAAATTTTTTAAGTGAAAGAAACTAAGGAATAGAAACTGAATTAGATGATTTTTTCAAAGAATGTATTGACTTACAACTAAATACACCCAAGAACACTGCAAAAACTTTTAGAGAATCAAAGGCACACAAAAGTATTCCTAATCTTCCAAAAAAGCAGTCATATTCTGAAAACTATGGCAAAACTCTATGCCTAATTATTGAAAACATTGACTTAGAGAATGGAAGAAGCACTATTAGGATCTCAGCTCAGGCTCACTAAAAATATGTCACGACAAACTCAGTTCTTTTTCTAGACAGAGTTCCTATAGCTAATAGTTGCAATGTCCTCAGGCTCGACCTATGAAAGTTTTTTTTTTTTTCTCTCTTTCTCATGCTAATACCTTGATTTTATTTTGAGGGACTATTTTGGCTATTTAGTAGATTTCTCATGTTCATAAACATGCCTTAACATATTCAGTAATTAATTCATCTTTTCTAATAAAACTTATTTAATCTAGTATCTTTACTATCACATAAAACAGCAATTGCATCTTTCCATTTTTCAGGCCAAACATCTTGGAGTTATTCTTGTCTCCGCACTCTCTTTCCCACACTCCATATTTTTTCTTTTAAGAGAGAGACAGAGAGAAAGTTATAGACAGTGAGAGAGAGAGACAGAGAGAAAGGTCTTCCCCACCCCTGTTAGTTCACTCCCCCAGTGGCCGATCCAAAGTCAGGAGCCAGGTGCTTCCTCCTGGTCTCCCATGCAGGCGCAGGTGCCCAAGCACTTGGGCCATCCTCCACTGCCTTCCCAGGCCACAGCAGAGAGCTGGACTGGAAGAGAAGCAACAGGGACTAGTACTCGGCGCCCTAACCGGGACTAGAACATGGGGTGCCAGCGCCGCAGGTGGAGGATTAGCCAAGTGAGTCATGGCGCCAGCCCTCCCACACTTTATATTAAAATCCATCAGCAAATACGGTTGATTTTCTCTTTAAATATATGAAGAATCTGACCATTTTTCACCACTGCTGCTGTTTCCACACATACCCAATGCCACTCACTTTTTTTTCTTATCTGCCTTCTTAAAAATCCTTTAGGGGACAGCCCTATTTCTGTTTTAGGCCACCTATAGTCTACTACCCTGTTAAAACAGAAGTCAAGTCATGTCACTCTTCTGATAACACCCTCCCACGACTATCCATTTTTTCAGAGTAAATGTTAATGATACTCCCATGGCCTTCAGGGTCCCTAAGACATGCCCAGCATTCTTGTCTTCCTCCTGCTCTCTCCCTCACCACCGGCTTCAACCACAGTGGTATCACTGGACCTTGTCTCAAGCAGGCTCACTCCTGCCTCAGTGAGCTGTGCACTAGCTTTTCTCTCAAAATTCTGTCTTTCAGACTCCTACAAAACAGGGTGACCACACATCCCGATTTGCCTGAGAGTCCTCCTTTGTGCCTGCTATCCTAGCATCATATGCAAAATCTTTCAGGTGTCCCAGTTTCAGTGATAAAGTCTATGGCCATCTGTTCATGACTCGGCCTCAGCTCTTTCAAGTCTGCTCAGTCTCACCAACTCACTGAGAACTCACTGACCAATTGATTTGTCACATAGCTCTGCTTTCCTTCCCGGTTTTGCTGTCTGTGATCCACTTCGTAAAACACTTTCTTATGATACATTATTGCGTATATTCTGCCACTACAGCCTGCTTTCGTTTCCCCAGCACCTGGAACAGTATCTAGCACAAAGCAATTCTCAGTGAGTGTTCATTGTTGAATTAATGCATGAGGAAGGGCCTAGAAATGTATTTTCTCACTGGCTAGCAAAATGAAGCAACATAAAAAATTTATCTTTGGAGATTTTGAAGATAGATATTTCATGAAATGCTATTTGAAAGCCATATAATCTAAAATGCCTTATTATCTAATAAAAATTATTCAATCTATTGTTAAAAGATGTTGGAGTTTTAAATACTTTCTTGACTCAAATAAGCATTTTCATAAACATACATAATATTAAGTATTTGAGGAGGCTTCAAAAAATCAATGGAAAATAAAAGATAAATTTATTTTGGGTGCAAAAAAATTTTTTTAAAAACCATGTATAGAGGGATCTTCAAAAAGTTCATGGAAAACACATATTATGAAAAAGCTATGTATAGATTTCAAAATTTTTTGCATCAAAATAATCAGCTTCTGGGACTGTAGTTTGGTCTAACTGCTAAGAGATAGTTAAAACACCCATGTTCTACATTAGAGTTCCTGGATTTAAGCACTGGCTGTAGGTCTGGATATTAGCTTCCTGCTAATGCAGACCCTGGTAGTTGGCAGGTAATGAAGTAGTTGGGTCTTGTATCAGGTTACAGTCTCCCAAATTTTGCCTGGCCCAAACCCTAGCTGTTGCAGGCATTTGAGTGGTAAACCAGTAAATGGGAGCTCACTCTGTTTATCTGTCTCCTCTCAAATACATACACAGATATATATATATTTAAATATATATATTTTACATATAAATATACATATTTAAAAACAAATCTATACACAAAATAAAATACATGCATCTGCACTTATATTTTAAAAATTACATAAACATGTTTTAATTCCATTTCTATGAGCTCTTTAAGTGCTCTGTATAGATACACAAGGATTACTTTGGTTGCAAGTGATAGAAATTTAACTTCTCCTGTAGTCAAAAAAAATTGTAAAAGGAAGAAAATGAGCACTGTTTATCAGAAGGACACCATGTACACCAAGGAGTCTCACAGACCCAAAGGAAATGTCAAAGGACTAAACCTTTGTACAGAAGCTCTGGGATTTCAGGGCCTAGACATGAGAATTCAGGTACAAATCTTGATTCTTTCTGCCATCTCTTCTGCTTTTTACATTTTCATTGTTTCCTATTTCAAGAAGTTTTTCTTCCCAGCTTTTGGCAATAATCTAAAAAAAAAAGAGAGAGAAAGAAAAGGCCTGACTCTTACTGGCCCCTGCTTGAAGTGCATCTACTATAGAAAGGGAAGGGAAAAGACACGGTGACTGGCTCAGTTTGGGAAAGGGAGTCTCCTGTCTTTTCCAAAACAGCTGCTAGGGGTGAAAGTACAAAATCCCTGTCACAAAATATCAACAATTATCCCCCCGTCAATAAGAGAGAAGGAGAGAGAAGTCCTTGAGAGGAACTGAGTCCTTTCCCTAAAAGAAATGAGAAGAGCTGAGAGAATTAAAAAAATTTACTTCAAAGCCTCTTTAGATTTTTTAACATGCTCTACCAAGTTATACCTAATTCTAGAGATCAATAAACTCTGATATGTTGTTCAGTCTGAAATGTGTATGATTTTTTTCTATACATTAGAAGAACTTTAATAAACTCTTCACAATTTTACTACCAGGAGCCAATTTCCTTTGCTTTAATAAGACATATGACCAAAATACTGCAATTCCTTAGTTAGAGATACTCTCTTCCTCTTTTTTCCACTGTGTTAAATAATGACATACATTTTTCAGTTTATCTGTAGTGAATGTTAGGATACGACAGCTGTATTTGTTTCTCAGGACGTAAAGTGAATGATAATATCTCACAAGCTGATTTATTTCCTTCTTTTCTGCCCACAATGATCTTACTATGCTTAAAAATATGGATACTGAGACACCAGCTGCTTTAACTCTAGGGAATAGTTCTTTCCATAAGCCAACAATTTTACTAAAAAGAGGAGAGAATCAGAAAATAAGAATTTCTCAGGGCCACCAAAACTAAATAAACAAATAACCCCCCAAAAAGATCTTATTTTTGGTTAAGGTACAAAATACAGAAAATACTGTGTGGGGTCCAGCGCTGTGGAGTAGTATTCTAAGCCTCTACCTGCAGCCCTGGCATCCCATATGAACCCTGGTTCATGTCCCGGCTTCTGATCCAACTCCCTGCTGATGGTCTGGGAAAACAGTGGAAGATGTCCCAAGCGCCTGGGCCCCTGTACCCATGCGGGAGACTCAGAAGAAGCTCCTGGCTCCTGGCTTTGAATCAGCCCAGCCTCTGGCCATTGAGGACACTTGGGGAGTGAACCAGTGGGTGGAAAACCTTTATCTATGTCTCTCCCTCTCTCTGTGTAACTCTGCCTCTCAAATAAATAAATAAAATCTTAAAAATACTGTGAAAATAATAAAATAAATGAAAGCGCAAATTCTTATAATTAGAGTTGTCATTATTATGATATTTTTGGGCACAAAAATGCTTCCTCCTCATCTTCAATTAAATTTGCTTCATAACTAGTAGAAAGCAAATGTATAAATTGAACTAAAATATTATGAAAGTATGCAGCAGTGGTGGGATGCATTTTGTCTTGTTTTACAAGATTTTCTCTTTAAAGAACCTGATAGATTTTATCTCCATTTAGAAAATCATGCATGCCAGTAATTTATGCTATGACATAATATGTTTTTGACACAGAAAATACCTGTCAAAAATGTGAGATATGGAAGCAACTAATCTACGTCTTTTAAGTAGTACAAGGAATTCCTGGCTTTCATAAGTCAATAATGCATCTGACATAAATAATGATTGAGAACTGACAGCTTCAAGTGGCTATTTACATGCTTCAGGCTTCTACAAATAAAAAGGTAAAAAAGACCACTTTTGTATTTTACAGTAATGCTGCTGTAATGTATTTGAATTTCCACTCATTTCAGCATGTATAATAATAATTGTATTAGTAATTGGTGAGTCATACCATGAATAACATCTTTAATTCAATACTTGTTTTCATACTCTCACTCCAACTCTGCTTCAAAATTAGGTTCAATTTGGCATTATAGAAAAATAGATTTAATTGTATATCTTCCCTGTGTCATTTATGAATAATTTTATATTTGAAATACACAAAAAGAAAAAGGAAAATGATAAGGGTAAGTGATGATGCAGAATCCTGACTGTTTATGGCCAACAAAAGCAGTAAAAATTCATCTTGGAAGACGTGAATTTTCTGAAAGAAAAGTATACTGAGAAAAGTCAGTATGCTTTCATAAAACTAAAGAGAGAAATATGTATTCCAAATAGTTCTGAGAAAATCATGCCATCACAAAATATTTTCTCAAAAGATTCATAATGTGCATATTGACTCCCTCACTCTTGTGGAAATTTTGGACTCTGTGTTCCAAATTTGCTTTTGCAGAAGGAGACATATGTAGGAAGCAGTATATCTGGCTTCCCACTCTTCTATCACCAAAAGTCACCAAAAGCCAACATCTTATTACTTCCATTATCACAAAACAGTGATTCCATACTAAGGTTTTTATCTTCATTTTAGAACAGACTGAATATAGCTGTCTTTCTGCTTCAGGCTACACTGCAGTAACACAAGACCCAAGGTCAACTTGTCCTACTTTGTCGTATACTCATCTGAATGCCTTTACTTTTTCAAAAGTCCTTGGTCATACATGAAAAAGACAGACTAGATATTCTAACCAAAGTCTCTGAGCTCAGAAATCCACTTCACTTCCTAGCATCTCTTGGAGTTAGGAGTGACCACGTGTCTCTGTTCTAGTTGATGGAATGCGGAGAAGTAACAGAAACCACTTCCAGACTTAGTCCAAAAGAAGCTTTTGTGTCCACTCCACCATTCTTCTGTGTCTGCTGGCTGAATGAGAGGTCTCCAAGGAGCTAGAAGAAGGCAGAGTAGCATACATCAGGATCTGATTGAGTCTACGAATGAACATGTGGAACGCTGCCCAAATGCCATCAATATGAGATATAAAGTACGATTAGGTTAAGCACTTGAAAGTTTAGAAATTACCTAATTCAGTAGCTAAAATAACCTTAATTAATATGTAACAACCCCTCCTTCTAAGTCTGACTCAGTAGTGTCAAAATTAAAGTGAGACTAAAGTTTATTGTCATGCAGAAAATACAGAAGAACTCAAACCAAAATGGTAAAAAGCTGGTTACAGGATAGTTTATACAGTAAAAGTGAAGAAGTTGTTCAACCTTTACAATGAATGCTTTTTGCAGAGGGGATTTCCACACGGCAAGGGATTGGTTAAAATTTGTCATCTGAAATCAATTTTGAAAAGTTGCTTAAATTTCATCAGTTTGTGATTCATTTGTTATGATTATCAAAGGCAGTAGCAATAAATAATCTAATTAAGGTTTCACTTGGATTCAAAAGTCATTAGGTTAAGTGTGGGGAGCAACTCGGACTAGACTAAGTTACTGGAATTAAGACTTATTCTATGCATCTGCTCTCCCACAATATGGCGCTGAGAAGGGAGAAACAGCTTCTACACAGCTGCCTCCAGTTCAACCAATAAACTGTAGGACCTGCTCCTGATTGGAGGAGAGCAGCGTACTCGGCGTGTGGGTAGCAGAGTTGGGATTGGTGGAAGAGGACTATAAAGGAGGAGAGAGACAACATGCACCAGGAACATCTAGGGGGAACATCTATCTGAAGGAACACCTGTGTAGCCCCCGAGAGAGCCGGCCGGCCAGCGGTGTGCCACTCCCCCACGGAAGTGGGGAAGGTGGCAGGGGGAACCGCCCTCCGTGGAAGGGTCGGTAGCCAACCGGGGAAGAACCAGCAGCAAACCCGGGGAGGGCCGAGCAGACAAAAGAACAGCGCAGGGTCCTGTGTCGTTCCTCCGTGAAGACGGGGAGCGACAGTTAAGTTTCACTTATGTGACCTAACTGCTTTGTCTACTTGGACAATTCTCAGACCCAGGCTTCATTTTATATTATTACACAGTGGTAGCCCGGGAGAGAGTGTGATAATTTGTATATATCTGTTCAGGAAATATTCACTCCTGTCTTGCCTCCCAGGAAGTATATACTTCCTGTATCGCTGATGATATTCACTGGCTCATGATATGTGAGCAAATGTCTTCTGAGTGGAAACCCCAAAGGTGTGTGCAGTTGTGACTTGTGTGCGGTGCTCTCCCCAAGCCTAAGTCCCTCAAAAAAGCCCAAGCCTCGCTTATTTGACTTTAATCTTCATTGTGCATGAAAGCCAGCCGACCCACAGGTGGGAGTGGGCACATCCAGCTGAATCCTTTCTAGACCAAACCATTAACATGAAAACCCCAATATAAGAAAACTGCATGCCTACTGTAAGTCACTGAGTTTGGAAATGATGTGTTAAAGCCCTAACTGGATGATACAGTCAGGAAGACTTAGTATACAGTGTGACTTTTACATCAAATCTCTACACTTTGTTAGCTGTGTTTCCTTGCACAATTTATAAACCATGTCTCAGTTTTCTCATTTATACAGTGGTATTAGTACCTATCTCAGCTAATATCAATACAGTGCTTTGGACAGGGTCTGGCATAGAATAGCCTCCATAATAGTATGTATTACATAAATAAAATAAGCCCTATTAACCCTATTATGATTTCTTCTTTTTTCAAGATTTATTTATTTATTTCAGAGGTTGAGTTATAGACAATGGGAGAGAGAGACAGAGAGAAAGGCCTTCCACCCACTTGTTCACTCCCCAAATGGACTCAACAGCCAGAGCTGAGCTGATCCGAAGCCAGGAGCCAGGAGCTTCTTCTGGGTCTCTTACATGGGTACAGGGGTCCAAGCACTTGGGCCATCTTCTACTGCTTTTTCAGGCCACAGCAGAGAGCTGGATTGCAAGAGGAGCAGCCGGGACTAGAACCAGTGTCCATACAGGATGGCAATGCCACAGGCAGAGGATTAACCTACTGTACCACAGCACCAGCCTCAACACAAGATTTTTGTATTGGTTGCTTCTGCCCCAGGGTGCCTGATTCTCCAGAAGACAGACTTCCCTACAATCAGGAATTAACCTCATACAGTGTGAGAATGCCACATGTTGATTTCCTACTGATGACTCAAAAGACTTGATTGTGTGTGAATTCCTGTTTCACTGCGTTAGTCACTGGGCTTCAATATCCTCCTCTGTAAAACAGGAACTCCAACAGCAGTTAGCTCTGCAGTTACCCACATGATGGCTGATGCTCTCCAGAAAGCATTTCACTGCAATACATAACCCATTACAACTAGTACATGGTATCTTTACTTTGGGCAAAAGATTTAACTACCAGATCACTTTTACATTAGAGGTAGTTTTAATTTTAAAGTATTGCTAACCTGAATTCATTAAAAGATAGCCTTCACTGATTTAGTAGTTAGATATCTTAAAGAGCACCTATAACAACAAAAATAATGATATAGAATTTCTCCCCTCTACGATCATATATCACTTTGATCTTTTATTTTAATTTTGGTCTGTTGTATCAGTATAATTCAAGTCATGCAAATCATAAAAATGTTATTTTGTCTATGTTTTCTTCTCTTCTATTTTTATGTAAATAATTTGTTCTCCATCCTCTATTTACTAACAACATTTCTATTAATCAAGAGTAGCTCTCAGATCACATTCATTTAAATATCAATTTAATTCAAAAGGTAAGAGATGTGGATATGTGAAATACTAAGCCACAATGTGTATTTCTCTTACATGAAAATAACCTTAATTTCCCTGCTTGACTGAGAAAAGAAATAAAAATAATGATTGCTATAAATCAGGAAAAATGCATAGTTTGCTGGAGGTATAACAGCTGTTGATTTAAGGTTCGCATCTTTGATAACATGATGGTACTGGGAAGATAACATATTTTTGACAAAGCTGTGAACATAAAAATTACAAGGCTTTATTCAAAATTTAAATATTTTCTCTGTATCATATGGAGAAATATTTGTTCACTTATACTAAAATATGTTTGAAGTATGCTGTATCTCATCAGCAAACTTTACAATAAAATTCAGTGCTTTCTTGATTCATAGGTCTACAATAGACGTGTCATGTCAGAAGTGAAAAAATAAATTATCCCCAGTTTAGATAAATAGTCTGCTATTATCATATACAAGTACTTCCTACCATTGGTAATACACATACAGAACTGAGCATACACTCAGGACATTATTCACTTCTTTTATTATCAGCTAGAAGTAGGTGATTGAAAAATTAGGTGACAAAACTACTATTACTTTGACTAGAAAAAATATCTCCAAAGTAGAATCTTGAAAATGTGTAAAGGAGAATAACTTTGCCAAGCAGTTAGAAACAATAGCAGTGTTTTTGTTTATCTAAATGCTGCTGCATTATTGTACATGTTCTTGCCCTATTGACTTACAAACTATGAAATTTTATGCTGAGGCTTTGTGTTTCTTATTTATCAGTGAAATGCACTGAGAACATCATCAAGGAAGTACAGAGAATAACACGAAATAATAGCCTTGTTTCTCACTTTTATATTATTTTCATCTTATATAAGACAAAAGCAGCAAAGGCAGGAATGGCCTCATGGGCCACACTAAACTCTGGCTGGGAACTTAATGAGTTGAGCTTCCTAAATTGTGTAGGACAGAACTCTCTTCTAATTGAAAGTCCCTCCAAAAGTGGGTGGGATATAGGAATTTCTTAGACAAGTAAATTTTGTAAATACTACATAATATATTTTACAACCTTGCACACATTTGGTTGTAGGTTTTCAGTAAAACATAAATACATGCTTAAAACAAGAAAATCTTGTCTTGGTTATTGAAACCACCTCAATGACCAAGGAAATGAAAATATTTTATCTGTATATGTGTGGGGTGTGTGTGTGTGTATTTCTTTTAAGTTTTAATGCTTGTTCCAAGTTGCCATATGATATAGTATTATGTACTTTTAATTTTTTTCTCAAGTGACAGGTATAACTCTTAAGTAGCTATATTTCTACTTAGGATGTGAATTCTATGAGAATCATGTAGTTCTGATTTTCAAGTGTTGATAAATATCCAAATTCCAAAAATGACAATATAATTTCTGTTACTCATTTCCTTTTTATTAAAGTTTATGTTCCTCCTTTATATTAAATTAATCCCAATGTACTATTTTTTCAATTATATTTCTATAGAGTGATGAAAACAGAATCATGATTCATGGTAACTTCTTGCTTTAAGAAGAAGTTGGAGGGGTTGGCACTGTGGTGCAGTGGGATAACACCCTGGCCTGAAGTGCTGGCATCCCATATGGGCGCCAGTTCGAGACCTGGCTGCTCCACTTCAGATCCAGCTCTCTGCTATGGCCTGGGAAAGCAGTGAAGGACCCCAAAAGTGGTGCCCTTTTGTGACAACCCCAGAAACACAGATTCCAGACCAGGCGATGCAAAAAGCAAGAGGCAGTTTTATTTCATTTGCACAAATGGGCCCTCTGCTGTTGCAAGCAGCGAGAAAGGGAGGAGCCCCGAACAGTCATCTCACACAGTTTTTAAAGGGCAAAACCACAAGATTAACATACTATAGGGTGGCGTAAGTTCATTGGATAGTTCTCAGCAATTGACCTAATATGGCAGTTTGGAAGCAGTAGGGAGGTAATGTCAGTGGAAAAGTACTAGGTCAAAAGGGTATGACGGGGGGGGGGTTGTCGTTTGAGGAAGAGAATCAGGCTGCTACGTGCCTTACGTGCCTTGCGGTTTTCTTTGTTAAGCTTGAGCAAGCATAGGGGAGGGGGCTTATGTACATAACAGGATGTTTTGGTGCCCATATCTCAAGTAACATTCAACCGCTCCTAAGTAACATTTAACCGCTCCTCTGAAAACCAGTTTGCTTCCCCATTTCCCAGGACCTGCATTGTTTAGGGGCTTTTGTGGGGGTCTCACATTCCCCCATTTTCTCTTTGAACTAATTTTAATCCTAAAATTGAGTACCTATAACTGTTAAAGCTGTTGGTAGGGGGTCTCAACACGGTCACTGGTGGCCAGGGCTTGGTACTGCTGCGTGAGGACTAATGCCTGCACGGTGGACAGTCTGTCCCTAACAAACTGGAGTAGCCAGTTTATAATGCACGGCCCGAAGGTCAGAATTAGGATTAGGGTGATAAGGGGGCCCGCTATGGTGGAGAGCAAGGTTGTCAACCAGGGCGACCTGTTATACCATCCCTCAAACCAGCTCTGAGTCTGTTCCCTTTCTCGTCGTCTCTTTTCCAGCCGCTCTCTTAGTTTGGCTAAAGAATCTTTTACTACCCCAGAGTGGTCTATATAGAAGCAGCATTCTTCTTTGAGGGCAGCACATAACCCTCCCTCTTTTAGAAACAAGGTCCAAGCCCCTGCGATTTTGGAGTACTACCTCTGAGAGGGAGGTGAGGGACTCTTGTAGTCGTTGGAGGTTCTGTTCTATCTCCATTATATCTGTGTCCACCGCCTGTTGGAGGATTGCCAGCCCGCTGTTTCCTTGGGTCAGGGTGGCCGTCCCTGTGCCCAGCCCAGCAGCCGCTATCCCAAAGCTCAGTAGCACTGCTAGGGTCATGGAGGCCAGGTCCCTACGGAACCTGGTTAAAGCGCCATCATACCGCTCCTCAAGTGTGTTCTCTGGGTGGTAAATCACCTTCGGGATGACCGTCACCAGGACACAGAAGTCCCCGGTCCCGTTGAGAACATTGGTGGACACACAGGGAGTGAGGCCACGAGAGCATGCCCACCAGGTTCTGGGGGGGGTGGCACCAGGTACAAGTTCCGGTCCACCAGGGAGGAGTTGGTAGTGGTGTTGCAGAGGCGCTGGTAGGCTGAGGGCGGGTCTCCAACACAGGTTCCCCTCCCCGAGACCTCCACCAAAGTTATTAGGGGGTTAGCGGCAGGGCACTGCCGGTGGGCCGAGGAGGTATTGTAGGTTCCAACGACAGCTATTCCCTCATAGTAGGGCGGGCTTGCGGACAAGCATAACCAACAGGGGTTGGTCAGGTCAGGGTGTGACTGATTCACTGCCGAAAAGGCACCCCGTATTAGCAACATCACTCTCTCCCCTGCAGGTAGGCTTGCGAGGGGAGCCGGTGAGCATATTCCCTTAGAGGCTGGCTGTCCGGTTGTCTCAGGCTGAGGGTGGCTTGGTCGGTAGGCAGGGGCCAGAGCCCTGTTGGGCCCTACCGGTAGGGGGTCGGGAGAGGTGATTCTTAGTCTAATTTTGAACCAAAACCCAAAATCGTTATTAGTAGTATAATAGCGCAAACCCCAGATTCTCCCTTTCATCCAACTGGACAGCGTTGTGTATTGCTTTCCTGAAGTGGTAAAGGTAATATTGAGGGGATTGCATGTAGGGGAGCTTCCACAGGGGGTGCTCTGGCAGGCCCTGTTGGCTAGATAGGAGCCCGAGTGGGCAACAGTGGTATTACGCTTCACAGTAATCCAATCCCAAGAAGAGGAAGGCTTCCAGTATGCCTCCCCTGTAGTTTCGCACCCCCAAGCCTTACAGTATAGGAGCTCCGGCCCCCCACACCGGTAGATCTGATCCTTTCTTCTACCATCCCTGGGGCACACATAAAATTCTAGTTGGCGGAGTTGGCATCTCCGAGTTGGGGTTCTACATCCCGCTGCTACGGGGTAGGATCCCGGGGGATGAATGAAGTCTAACGGAGGCGAAGTGTTGTGGGGGATATCTTCCTGATCGGGTAGATCCCAGGAATCTAGTCCCAGAACTATCTGGCATACATCTGGGTGGAGAGAAGGCCACCACTTTCCTGGTACCCGAGTGTCGCTGGTCGACCAGGCCACACTAGCCGAGGGAGAGATCACCTCCCAAGTGAGCTTTTGCGGCCCATGGGGGTTAGAAAGGGATGAGCTGGATAGGGTGAGACTGAGACTGGGGCGAATCATAAGCAGTACAGGCAACGGGCTAATGATTACAAACATTAGGCAGCTTTTAAAAGTCTTATCTTGAGGGGGTTTTGAGTACACTGGAGTTTCCATCTCGATGGTTCACTTGTGTCCTTGCTCGAACTCCCCTCCTTTTCTGATGTCTTTTTGACGTGAGAGGCGTGAACCCAAGCCGCAATTCCGTCCACTTTCACTGCTCTCGGCATTGTTAGGAGTACGGTGTAGGGCCCCTTCCAACGCGGCTCGAGGGTTCTGGACTGATGTCTGCGGACGTAAACTGAATCTCCGATCTGGAAAGGGTGTGGCACTGTAGGGCACTTGGATTGGTATACTGCTGCTAGAGGTTTCCACACGTGCCTCTGAATCAGCTGCAAAGCTCTCAGTCGGGTCTGCAAACTAGGGGAAGTGGCATAAGAGTCAATGATGGGTCCCAACAAGTCAGCTATTGGGAGAGGGCCTCCGTACAGTATCTCATACGGAGTCAACCCGAACGCGGAGGGAGTGTTGCGGGCCCGGAATAAGGCCATCGGTAGCAACTCGACCCAATCTCTAGTGCCAGTCTCCATCATTAATTTGGTTAAGGTCTCCTTAATTGTTCTATTCGTGTGCTCTACCTGTCCTGAACTCTGGGGTCTGTATGCGCAATGCAATTTCCAATCAATCCCCAGTACTTTGGCCACCAACTGACTTACCCGGGAGACAAAGGCCGGCCCATTATCGGATTCCAGTACCTTAGGCAAGCCAAACCGCGGGAAGATTTCTTCCAGGATTTTCTTGACCACCACCTGCGCTGTTTCCTTTTTTACCGGAAAGGCCTCTGTCCAGCCGGAAAAAGTGTCTACAAATACTAGGAGATACTTAATTCCATACCTACCGGGACGGATCTCGGTAAAGTCCACCTCCCAGTTTGTTCCCGGGAGTGCCCCTCGCATTCTTGCTCCCTCTGGTACTTTAATACACTTTGGATTTACCTTTGCACAAGGAACACAGGATTCTGTCGCTTGTTTTACTAATGAGTCCAGTCCTATTATGAAGTAGGTTAGTTCCTCTCTGTCCAGTAGGGCCTTTAACTTTTTATGCCCCAAGTGGGTCCATCTATGGAGGTCTTTTACGAGGTCCTTGGCTTCCTTTCTTGGAAATACTGTTTTCCCCTGGATCTCCCAGACCTTACGCTGGTCATTGTACGCGCCTCCCAGTCTTTGGATGGCTGTCACATCTTGCTCCGAATATGACCACCCAGGGTTATTTGTGGTTTCCGATGACTGCGTTACTAGAGTGACGCTGTCCAGGGCCCTTGTTTTAGCTACCTCATCCGCCATTCTATTTCCCTTGGCCACTGCGTCATCTCCTTTCTGATGACCTGGGCAGTGGATGATGCTCACTTTCTTTGGAAGGTGGAGGGCTTGTAGGAGGTCTAGGATCTCCTGCTTATTTTTGATGTCCTTGCCCCCTGAGGTTAGCAACCCTCTCCTCTGATATATTTCCCCATGTATATGCGCAGTGGCAAAGGCATAACGGCTGTCGGTATAAATGTTTACCCTGCGATTCTTAGCGGCACGAAGCGCTTGGGTGAGGGCCACAAGTTCAGCCTTCTGTGCCGAAGTCCCTGGGGGCAGAGCAGAGGCCCATATGACAGTTTCCACATCAACCACCGCCGCCCCTGCCTTTCTCTCACCTTGGTGCAAGAAGCTGCTCCCGTCCGTATACCAGGTGACTGCGTTTGACAGGGGTAGATCTGTCAGGTCCTCTCGGGTCCCGTGCACTTCGGCTAACACTTGGTGGCAGTCATGGTCAACTTGTGATTCAGACCCCGGCTCAGGAAGCAGGGTGGCCGGATTGAGCGAGGCAGCAGTCCCATACCGGACCCATTCAGGGTTGAGCAACATGGCCTGGTAGTGGGTAACCCTGGCGTTCGAGAGCCATCTGTCTGGCGGTTGGCGGATGACGGCCTCGATGGCATGGGGTGCCACTATGGTGAGTGGTTGCCCCAGAGTCCATTTGTCCGAGTCTTTCACCAAGACGGCCACAGCCGCAATCATGCGGAGGCAAGGGGGCCACCCCGAGGCGACATTGTCCAGTTTCTTTGAAAAGTACGCCACAGGTCTTTTCCAGGGCCCCAAATTCTGAGTTAAGACACCCTTTGCCATTCCCCCCTTTTCATCCACATAGAGGGTAAAGGGCTTAGCGGGGTCTGGGAGGCTTAATGCAGGAGCCTCCAAGAGGGCTCGTTTTATTCTATCAAAAGCTAATTGTTGTTCCCTTCCCCAGATGAACGGGGAATTTGTCCTGGTTAGGGGGTACAGGGGCGCTGCCATCTCCGCAAAACCCGGTATCCAGAGGCGGCAGAAGCCGGCGCTGCCCAAGAACTCCCTGAGGTGGCGAGCATTTCTAGGCGGCAGGATGAGCGCTACGGCCTTCTTACATTCCTCAGTCAACCACCTCCGTCCCCCCTCCAATACGTAGCCTAGGTAGGTCACGCGTTGGGTGCAAAGTTGGGCCTTCTTCGCGGAGGCCCTGTATCCTAACTCTCCCAGCCTATGGAGTAGGGCCTCCGTACCTTTAGTGCAACCCTGCTCAGTCTCTGCAGCTAACAACAAGTCATCCACGTATTGTAGGAGAGTCAACTCTGGGTGGCTTACCCGGAAATCCACCAAGTCCTGGTGTAAGGCTTCATCAAACAGCGTAGGGGAGTTCTTGAACCCTTGGGGAAGTCTGGTCCACATTATTTGTCCCGAAAACCCAGTCTCCGGGTCTTTCCACTCAAAGGCAAAGAGAGGTTGACTCTGGGGACTCAGTCTTAGGCAAAAGAAGGCATCTTTCAAGTCAAGCACTGTATACCAAGTTCGGGTCGGGGGCAGGGTGCTCAGTAGGTTGTACGGGTTAGGAACCGTAGGGTGAATGTCCTCAGCCCTACGGTTTACTTCCCGTAGGTCTTGCACTGGCCTGTAATCATTGGAGCCAGGCTTTTTGACTGGTAACAGAGGGGTATTCCAAGGTGACTGACAAGGTCTCAATATGCCCAGTTTTATTAGTCTCTGTATGTGTGGCCGAATTCCGACCTTTGCCTCCGTAGCCATAGGGTATTGGCGGATAGATACGGGAGTGGCTGTGGGCTTCAGGTTTACTATCACCGGGGGCTGTCTGATAGCAAGCCCTACTCCTCCCATCTCCACCCAAGACTGGGGGAATTTAGTAAGCCATTCAGATGCTACTTGGGGCTGAGCTGGTAGGGGGCACTCATGAAGGCGGTGTTCGTCTTCTAGCCGAAGGGTCAACACATGGAGGGGTTGACCTGCGGGGCCGACTACTGTGGCTCCCTTGTCTTGGAAATGGATCTGGGCCCCAACCTTTGAGAGCAGATCCCTTCCCAGCAGGGGGTATGGGCAGTCCGGCACTAGTAAGAACGAATGCGTGACCCGCCCTGTTGCCAGGTCATTTGTACAGTTTTCCTCCGGTGGCCCCCTGGACCCATGATGTCTTGGAACTGAGAGGGCCCTCAGCTGTGGTAAGAACTGAATGCTGGGCTCCAGTGTCGACCAGAAAGGTGACTGGTTGGCCTCCCACTTTCAGGGTTACCCGGGGCTCAGGGAGAGGCTCCTGGCCCTGACCTACCTATTCGTCGTCTTCCAATGACAGGATCGGAGCAGTTCTCTGCTGGGGTCTTGGCCGTCCCTTGTTCGGACAGTCCCTGGCCCAATGTCCTCTTTCTTTACAGTAGGCGCACTGGTCTCATTCCACTCTCGGTCTCCGTTTGTCTCCCTGGTCCCTGTCTTGCCTGCCCTTGTCTCGTCCTGTTTTTGACCCTGCAACTACGGCGGCCAGGACCTTAACTAAGTCCTTGTTTCTCTTTTTATCTCTCTGATCTTCTCTACATTCCTGTTCTCTGCGTAACCTCTCTTCTCTTTCCTCCTTTGTCTCTCTTTTATTGAAAATCTTTTCTGCCTCCTTGACTAGGTCCGGCAGTGTATATCCCTGCAACCCCTCCAGCCTCTGTAGCCTTGTGCGGATGTCCGGGGCCGATTGTCCAATGAAGGACATGATTACGTCGGCCTGCCGGTCAGGGGCCTGTGGGTCAAAGGGAGTATACATTCTGTATCCTTCCATTAACCTTTCTAAAAATCCTGCCGGAGTTTCCTCACTACCCTGCACAATCGCACGTACCTTGGCCAAATTGGTGGGGCGTCTTCCTGCCCCCCGGAGACCTGTCAGGAGAACCTGGCGATAGAGACGGAGTCGCTCCCTACCCGCTGCCGTATTGAAGTCCCAACTTGGTCGAGTCAGCGGGAACACCTCATCAATCTTGTTAGGTAGCTGAGTGGGGCGTCCGTCATGCCCCGGCACATTTTTGCGGGCTTCTGTGAAAACCTGCTGCCGCTCTTCCGTGGTCAGGAGGGCCTGTAAAAGCTGCTGACAGTCATCCCATGTGGGTTGGTGGGTTAACAAAATCGATTCAATCAGGCCTGTGAGGGCCTGAGGGTCCTGCGAAAATGGGGGGTTGTGGGTTTTCCAGTTGTAGAGATCTGACGCGGAGAATGGCCAATACTGAAGCTCCCCCTCCACCGAACGCAATGGGAATGCCTGGGATGCCCAATATCCCCCCCCCTCTGCTCTTGGCAAAGAGGCAGGTGGGTACTTGGCGGTGAGGGGTCTCATAGGGAAGTGGGTTGTGGTTCCCCTGATTCTTGGACTGTAGAGTCCAGGGACGGGGCAGAGGGAGGCACCTCCCTCAATTCTGGACGGTTGTATGGCAGTGGGGGATCCAAAAGGAGGAGGTCCTCCTGTCCACCCGAAAGGACGGGTGGAAATGCGGTTTTCAGTAGTTGGAGTTCTTTTAGGGGATAGAGATCTGAGGTTGGCGGGGGACCTTGCACTGGGGTCTCTGCTGGAGCAGGGATTAGGGGAGTTGAGGAGGGAAGCGGGGGAGGCCTGGGACCCCCATCAACTTCCTCCTTATCTTCCTGCTGGCGGTCTTTAGTGTCTCCGTGTGCGAGGAAAGGCTTAACCCAAAGCGGGGGCTTCCGGGTCAAGTCCTCCCACACCGTGACATATGGTAGTTGTTCTGGACGTCCCCCTCCACCCTTACGGCAGACTTGGTCTTTAACCTGCAAAATTAAGTCAAGGTTAAAGGTTCCGTCCTTCGGCTACCCGACACCGAAAGTGGGCCATTCGGAGGTGCAAAGCGCCACCCACTCCTTCTTGTGGACTTCCATCGACAAACTGCGGGCAATCTCTCGAACCTCCTTCCAGTGTTCTAGAGTCAGGCTTAAAGGTGTCGTTAATTGTTGCCCCATGACGACAGATGGGGGAGACAGTAAGAAATAAAAAACGACAAAAACAGCGACACACAGAACACAAATCACAAGCCGCACGGCAACAGACCAAGACAAAACCGAAACTAAAATTTCAGATGGGAGCAGCCGTCTGGCCAGACTCTCCCCTGGAAGAAGGGAAATGCTCTCTTTCCCCTCTTCCCAGACCACCACTGGAGCATCCTCCAGGGTTGGACCAGGGGTCTCAGGACACGTCTGTCTCCCCCACTGCTCCAATACTCTCTATACTGAGCCTGTACAGGTGCCCCAGGATGGATTCCACGTCGCCCTGGCAGACAAAGACAAACAGTACAAACCATGATTACAAACATATACAAGTAAGCAACCTTACCTCTGTCAGGTCGATGGAGTGTGGGAGTCTGGGGTCTCCCAAATCCCGGACGAGCCCCCATATGAAGGACCCCAAAAGCGGTGCCCTTTTGTGACGACCCCAGAAACACAGATTCCAGACCAGGCGATGCAAAAAGCAAGAGGCAGTTTTATTTCATTTGCGCAAATGGGCCCTCTGCTGTCACAAGCAGTGAGAAAGGGAGGAGCCCCGAACAGTCATCTCACACAGTTTTTAAAGGGCAAAACCACAAGATTAACATACTATAGGGTGGCGTAAGTTCATTGGATAGTTCTCAGCAATTGACCTAATATGGCAGTTTGGAAGCAGTAGGGAGGTAATGTCAGTGGAAAAGTACTAGGTCAAAAGGGTATGACGGGGGGGGGGGGTGTCGTTTGAGGAAGAGAATCAGGCTGCTACGTGCCTTACGTGCCTTGCGGTTTTCTTTGTTAAGCTTGAGCAAGCATAGGGGAGGGGGCTTATGTACATAACAGGATGTTTTGGTGCCCATATCTCAAGTAACATTCAACCGCTCCTAAGTAACATTTAACCGCTCCTCTGAAAACCAGTTTGCTTCCCCATTTCCCAGGACCTGCATTGTTTAGGGGCTTTTGCGGGGGTCTCACAGCAGTAGAAGATGGTCCACATCCTAGGGCCCCTGCACCCACCTGGGAGACCTGGAAGAAGCTCCTGGCTTCCAATCAGTGAAGCTCTGGCCGTTGCGGTCAATTGGGGAGCAAACCAGCGGATGGAAGACCTATCTAGCTCACTCTCGCAGTCTCTCTCTCTCTCTCTCTCTCTCTCTGCCTCTCTTCTCTGTGTAACTCTGACTTACAAATTAATAAAATAAATCTTTTTTAAAAAAAGAAGAGGTTTGTGTTATTGGAGAGAAAACTACATATACATTAACTTTCTGGTATATAAGTTTGTAACTTATAAGGTACTAACAATGTTTATAAACATATTTGGAGGGAGGAGTGTAGAATTTTATGGTTAGGAGTGTTGAGGGAAAATGCATCTCCCTGCCTCAACAGGTCAATGGGTCTTTCTGATAGGGTGCCCTAGAGATTTTGCAATCAGTCAGGAACACTTAAGTCAGCTTAGGGCTCTGAGTGGGAAGCTCCAGAATCTGTTAAAATACTGGTACACTATACCATCATAGGATTTCATCAGATAGTGGAAGTTGCTGCAAGTTTTAGCAAGTTGCCTTGAATGAAATATATTTTGGACATCAGGTCGAAAACTTACCTCTATATGCAGCTTTGGATATTACATGATTGATAAATTTAAAACCATGCTTTACAAAACACGTATTATTGGTTATATCAGGATCAAGTTGGATTGCCAATGCATTCATGTAAGAAATAAAATTGAGAGGCTGGTGTGGTGCAATGGGTTATACAGCTGCTTGCAATGCTGGCGTCTCATATGGGATATCTGGTTCAAAACCTAGCTGCTCACTTCCCATCCAACTCCTTGCTAATGTACCTGGGAAGGCAGCAGAAGGTAGCCTAAGTATGTGGTCCCCTACTACCAATGAAGAGACTCAGATGGAATTCCAGGCTCCTAGGTTGGTCTGGCCCAGCCTGGGCCATTGCAGCCATTTAGAGAGTGAACCAGTCAATGGAAGACCTCTCAATCTCTCAGCCTCCCCACGCCTCTGTCACTCTGTCTTTCAGATAAATAAATAAATAGGTGAAGCCACCCCCTTCTGAGAGGCTACTTCATGCTGGAACCCTGCCTTGACTGCCCTTCCTAGTGATGCCCCTTTTCAACGTGAAGCAGCCAGAGCAATTATCACCCGGTCCCCCTAACAGATGTTAGGGTCCATTCTTGTTGAGGGAGGAATGTGAGGAGTGAGATGGGTTAATAAGCAGTCAGGGTGGTCCCAGTGGAACTGGGGTATAGCACGCTTGCTTCCTCCCACAAGGTTATCTTTAGCAAGAACAAAATGCCCACCCTCCATCCTTAGGAATCTCCAGATTTACCATGAAAATAGCCAGGGAGTGATTCCATCCTCCTGAGCTGAGTAGATTGTGAAAACAAGTCACCTACCCCACCCTTCTAGATGGCTTTTTATTTTATCATGAACAAGTCAGATAGGATAAAGGATTGTAAATCAGGTCTTCTGTTGACTGACCTTATTAATTGACAGTTTCTTCCTCAAAATTGTACTTAAAACCCCCAGTGCCATGGGGTCCTTTGGGTTTTTCCTCTCTTGGAAGACCCTCTCCATGCCACTCTAGCTGGAGGTTTTGACACTAATAAATCTTTTTAAATCTCAATAAATAAAACCAATTTTTTAAAAAAAGAAATAAAATTGGCCGGCGCCGCGGCTCACTAGGCTAATCCTCCCGCCTAGCGACGCCGGCACACCGGGTTCTAGTCCCGGTTGGGGCGCTGGATTCTGTCCCGGTTGCCCCTCTTCCAGGCCAGCTCTCTGCTGTGGCCCGGGAGTGCAGTGGAGGATGGCCCAAGTGCTTGGGCCCTGCACCCCATGGGAGACCAGGAAAAGCACCTGGCTTCTGGCTCCTGCCATCGGATCAGCACGGTGCGCTGGCCGCAGCGCGCCAGCCGCGGCGGCCATTGGAGGGTGAACCAACGGCAAGGGAAGACCTTTCTCTCTGTCTCTCTCTCTCACTATCCACTCTGCCTGTCAAAAAAAAAAAAAAAAAAAAAAAAGAAATAAAATTGAAGCAACTGTTACAACAACTGCTTTCTTTATCACAGTAGAGATAATAAGGCTGAAAGAATGTATGGTACCATGCTAATGGTATGCTTAATGGTGATAAGAAAACAAGGATCTGTATTAATGACCTGAAACCTGGATGGGAATTTTATTCCTGAAATTTTTCTACACTCTTTAGCACCCAAGACCCTATTTTTTTCTCTCACAGACACAATAGTTTTTATTACATAACATTTGATCTCAAGGTTTTCTAGGAACAAAACACTCAGAGTTTTTGTAATCAACAAAAGCAATCTCCAGTGGCAGACCAAAGACCTTGCTGGCACCTCTGCAAGCTGACGATATTGGTGTCGTTTCTTATATTGCAAAAATATCCATCTGTTCCACACCCCTTAAAATAAATACTGAGTTATTATATTTGAGAAGTCTGTTCTATTCCAGAATACTGTATTAGCATCCCACATGACTACTCTTTCAGGAGTTCTCACTGTCTTTAGAGACCAATGGTGCCTTCAGTGCCCATTTGGGAGCTTTCTAACCCCTGGTTCCTAGCTCATATATTGCTGCTAAATCTCAACCCTCTTTTTTATTTATGAGTTTATTTCAGGATATGTGTCAGTGTAAATAGTTAAGCTAGCTTTAATTAAAATATTGAGCAAGCTTTCATAAAGCATAAAGCAAATGATTTAGTAAAGTCCAGGTATATTACATCTACTGAATTTCCTTCATCCCCTTGCAATTTGATCAAAGGAATACAATTGTATATGCCTGGCACGATCTGTTCTGTGTAAGCCCATGCTGTTTATCACGCAAGCCTTCACTATCCTCCTGATGCATATATAATACTTTTTGTCTTAATATCCACTCTGTTATTTTACTAAGAATTTAAGATAATAATGGCCAGGGGGGCTTTTTTTCTTTCTTTCTTTCTAAAGTATTTTTAACTTGTTTATTTTCCCACTGTTTTTGAAATGCCTTGGTTGCTCCAATCCCAAGAAATATTTCCCAATGAAAACATAAACACAGTGGGTAATTTTCCTGGCAGCTAAGGGTGCTTTATTTAAACCAAATGTGCTTAATTGCTATGTTCCGTGTATTCATTTTTAGCCTATTGAGTTCAAATAGCTTATTGATGTTATCATCAATCTTAGGTACCATTCTCATCTTTTTAACTAATTATTCCCTGGTAGAACCATAAGAAAAATCTGTAATTTCTGAATACTCTGCTAATCCAATCAGATGTTAAGTTTGTCTGTTGCTCATTTTAGAGTACTTTTAAATAATTTATACCAACTCCATGACATATTCAATTATGCCAGCCTCAGCATATTTAGATTATGATTCTTTTTGTCACTTTCATTCACTCTTCACGACAGTAAGTCAAATAATTACTACTTGGCCTTTAGAATTCACAAATCAGCAATGAGGCTTGCAGTCTGTTTATTTTACATGATAAGTTAAAGATTATAACTTGAATTAATCAGAAGCAATTTTTATCCTAAGACAATATACTTATTTAAATTCAAATACACTGCAGTTAAAATCAATCGGTCCTTTGTAAATATCCCACAAAATAAAAAGACTTTTCCCACACTTTTGTATAATGGAAGTTTAAAAGAAATGAGGCTTTGAACAACAAGGAATAACACTAATTCCTTCAGAAATTCCCAGGCGTGAAACAGGAAGTTGTGCATGTAATGTAATCATTTTCTTCTCATACAGAAAGTGCTAAGAACAGTGCTTCTCCTCATTATATCAAATCAAATTTACTTCTGGACACCAACTTGCCATGGTCAGCAATGCCTACCATTCTAAAAGGCTCGCTTCCCTCTAACCGGTTCAGGAAGACCCCTGAGTTTACAAAATCTTGAAGAAATGAAAGATTGTTGTCACAGCACAGGTGCTCATCATGCAAAGGTAGACTGCTCAGCAGGTAGCACCTGTAACATCACAGCTCAGCTCATCTGTGGCCCACATGTGATCACCCTGAGTGCACACCCCTCCCTACACTCCCACAAATAGCATTTGGGGGTTGTGACATGTCTGAGATCTTACTTCCTGGTGACACCCTGGTCTCCACCATCCAAAGGAAGAATCAGCCCATGGTACTATCTTCTCTGAGTAATTATCCTACTCCCTAAAATGTCAAACCTTCATTTCTTCAACCTCCAGTGGTGATAGTAGTGGGACAACTCAGCCTTCATTTCCCTGACGCTTTTTTTCAAAGCACATCATATCAGACAATCAAACAGCCAAGTTTCAAACCTCAGCATCATTAATGAAACTTCATTCTCCTGGTTTCCTTCGGTATACAATAAGTGATCTAGGAGAATTGTGTGCTTCCTCTTTATTATTATATGTTCTCATAAACAGAGGAAAAGAAATAATACAAGAGACTTTTCTTATACCACTTCATTAACTGCTTCATAACTCACCTTTTGTAAAAGGAAACCAATGTGACTGCCATTTCTAATTCAGGATGAAAAACTTTTGAATGAATTTCAGTGCCTGCCTTTAAAACTAACTGACATTTCATCCTAATAGCCATTACCTATTCCTGTTTCCTAGATCTCTTTGCTCTCTCCATTGGCTTTTCCCTAAATTTGAGGTTAGCGGGAGATGAATTAATGCTATGTAGAAAGTACATAGTATCAGGCTTTTAATAAACAATACATTCTTACATGTAATAGCAATAAATATTCAAACAATTCAGTTGGTTAGAAGATAGGCTGTGTATGAGGTTGATATGCTGCATTCATTCTTTATCTGAGCCAATTAACTTCATATAGAAAAAAAATCTTTCTACAAGGATGCATCTCTAACTACATCCAACAGAGTAATTCAGCATGATCCCTGAAAGAAATTTTCAGAGAACATTTCCTGACAGCCGGTCAATTGCATCATTTTAGTATATAACAGACAGCATACTATTATATTATTACATGCTAGTAAGTGGTGGATTTCCCTGAAGAACTTCTCACAGAATCAGGAGGCAACAATACTGCAAGTACAGGAAAGTTGACTTCACTTTGATGTGAATGGAGTTTGTGCTATACCATCAAAATAAACCTAAAATTACTTGCACCTAGTATAACTAAATAAAATAGAGCAAACAGAATTAAAATGCAAAATGTGCAGTGAGCTAACAAGGATCCTAAAAAGAGGAGTGGTGGCAAGGTGGGCAGGAGGTACCACAGGGGATGACTTAACATGTTTAAAGGCATGACTAACAATCACACTACTTAGAATGTTAATAACTTATTTTAATATTTTAATGCAGCTTATAAAAAACATGCAATCCAAAATATTCTTTAGCATGAAGCTGAATCCTAGCCATTAATTTTGTTGTTGAAGGATAATTTGTTGATTGCTATCTTTGTCTAAATAGCTCATAATGGCGATCTAGGGGAAGCATCTATGTGGCGAACACCTAGAGAGAACCCAACTCTTTCCTAAGGACACAGAACTTACTACCACAGCTAAAAAGTCATCTTTTGGCACTACTCTCCACTGGGAAACCATGTGGTCTGATGTTCCCATAATCATATTCCAGGTAAAAATTTGCATTTTGCAGTTACCAAAGTATAGTTGGTGATATGGGGCAAGGGAATATGAATATGATATGACATTGACCAATTTGACAAGCTGCTTTTCTCATCCTAACATGCCCATGAATCCCAGGCCCATATCCCAAAGACATCACCTACAAAAGATCCAAGGTTCATGGGGCCAGCATTGTGCCCTAGCAGGTAAAGTTATTGCCTGTGATTCTGGCATCCCAGGTAGGCATGGGAAAAGAAGCAGAAGATAGTGCAAGTACTTTGGCCCCTGTTACCAACACCGGAGACCCTGATGAAGCTCCTGGCTCTTGGCTTCAGCCTGGCTCAGCCCTGGCCATTGCAGCCATTTGCAGAATGATCCAACAGATAGAAGATCTTCCTCTCTCTCTCTGTCTTCCCTCCTCTCTATAACTCTTATTTCAAATTAAGAAAAAAAAAAGAATTTTTAGGGGCTTTCCATCCTCACAGATTTTGGCCCAGTCAGGTGGGGAGATTACAAGCATGGGTCCCGTCTACAGTCTTAAAACTGAAAGCATGGCATTATCTTATCCTGAGAGGGGAAAACAATTAAATATATTGTGTAAGTTTTGTGCCTGTACATGAAGTGATGGAAGCAACTAGGAAAGGAGAGCAGATATAACGATTAAAACAAGAATGAGGTTAGTACATACAATTTATTTCTACCGCTGGACACAGGTCAGAAATTAGACTCTAAGCTTTCAGGTACCCAATGAAAAGAAGCCACCATGATTAAACATGTGACTCAAAGTAAGCAAGGCTTAGGAGACACTGAGTTATCTTTTATTCAGTCAGAAATAAATATATCCCATTAATTACATAGAAAGGACCTATGTGATGCACAAATGTTCTTAAATATTACATTTGTAGAAAATATAGTGTGAAGTTTTAGGAAAAACTAATGACATTATACTAAAACTTAACTCAATGAAAGCAATTCCCAATGAACTGTACCAATGAAATGATCTGACTTAAGTAAATAATAAGATATATTCTTTCCAAAAAGGGAGGAACCACTCCAGAGTGTTTTGGACATTCTTCTTTTTTAAAAAAATTTTAAAGATTTATTTTATTTATTTGAAAGGCAGAGTTACAGAGAGAGAGAGAAGAGAGGGAGGGAGGGAGAGAGAGAAAGAGGGAGAGAGAGAGATAGAGAGAGAGAGAATCTTCTATCCATTGGTTCTGTCCATTGCTATCCAGATGGCTGCAATAGCCCAAGCTGGGCCAGGCTGAAGCCAGAAGCCTGGAGCTTCATCAGGTCTCCCATGTGGGTACAGGAGCCCAAGTACTTGTGTCACCCTCTGCTGCTTTCTCAGACACATTAGCAGTGAGCTGAATCCGAAGTGGAGTAGCTGGGACCTGAATCGGCACCCATATGGGATGTTGGCATCACAGGTGTCGCCTTAACCCATTGCACCACAACTCCAGCCCCATTTTGGAAATTCTGAGGTTTTGTTGCTCTTATCACATGTGGGAGGCATTATCATCATTTGTTGAGGAGGAGCCAGGAGTAATGAGACATCCTGCTTTGTGTGAATCTCACCCAACGAAGAGCTGTTTCATAACTCCATAACTTCAGAATTTTCTACCATATATTCATATACTAAACACATGCTTTGATATATAGTAGGTTTTTACAAAGGGAAACATATTTTCTGTTATATCATCCATGACATAAGCTGCCCTATATCATCTAAAAGAAATTATTTTCATATTACATTTACAAATAAGATGAACTTGCTGCTAATTCTTAATTTTCCCCATTTTGGCAGTTTGCAATTTGTCATGGCATGTGATCCCTACTTTGATTAAGGGTCTTTCCTTTTTCTCTTATCATTTACATATAGGTCAGGTTATTATTACTTATCATTCCACTAGTTTTAATTAGTGCCCACCCACTCCTCTCTCTTTAATTTTTCTTCCTATGTAAAGAATAGCTTCCAGCTTTTTTGTTATTGTTGTTATTTTAAATCCAAGTATTCATCATAAGTAGCCTCAAGCATTTGACTATTTCATTATGTTTCTCTAATGTAATCATTTCTGAGCACTTACCTATTAATATGCACTGCATGTTTTTATTTTAAACTGTGTTATTTTCTTTTTCCTTTATTTTATAGTAAGAGCAATATATTGTCCTTTCTAAAATGATGTTCTTTTTAAATTAATATGTGTCCTTTTGTGGTATTTGTATTATCTCTGAATCTTATTTCATGACAAAAAAGGAAGCAATACAAAGTATTTATTATCAGAAGAGAGTATGCTAGAGTTGAAGGACACTTGTACAGATGGGGAGTGTTTACAGGGGAAATAGACTAGCAGTTCATTTCATGATTGGATATCCATTAGGCAGGTTATTAGTTGATCTATACCCTGTGCCCATGGGGACAGGGAGAAAGAAAGTACAGTGCAATGGTGGGATGGTGGGAGAGGGGACTGTGAGCTAGGCTGCACTCCACTATTTGAAGTACTTAAGGATCCTGGCATTTCGTAGGAGCATGCACCACAGAAGATAACCAAAGTAGCTGCCTGACAGGCAAGGAGGCCCTGCCAGTGAGCGGTATGAGGTGTGGAACTGAGGTCCATGTTTGATAGGGGTAGGAAGAGGTCTTGTAGTAACATTTCAGGGATGACACAGGATGATTCTGTCATGGGGCTCCTAAAGAACATACATCCCCATCTTATAAGAGGGGAAGGCTTTGGGCACCTCTTGTGCAGAAGTCATTAATATAAAGAGAGGACTTTGGCAGAGTGATTTAAGTAGGAACCATTTCCTCTAACTGCTCTCTCTTGTTTACCTCAATACCCCAGTGATCCAATAGCCCAGAAAAGAGGAGAGGGAAAAGGATAGGTGTTATCCCCTTCTAACAAGGATCTATACCTGGTAAGGGCCACTTGGTACATAGGTAGTACTTTGAATTAGTTATGAGACAGAATTTTAAGCTGACTTTTGCATACCTGGAAGGGACTACGAATCAATGAGATTCATCCAAATTACATGTAAAGGGTGAAAAAGGCAATTTTGCTGAATATATTTGAAGTCAATTATTGTAGAAAAATGAAGATATTTTAATCTATATCTCACTGTTTACATGTTTTTAGCAATATATATATATATATATATATGGGGAAGGCAGAAATAAAGTCTACTAAATTAATATGTCTATGATTTGAAGTTAGAAATCATTCATCCTACAGTGTCTGTTTGGATCAGTGGTTCAGTTTCTGCATGGGACATCCAGATCCCAAATACAAGTTCCTGATTCCAGTCCTGGCTCATTCACTACCAATTCAGTTTCTTGCTAATGCCCACCCTGGGAGGCATCAGGTGACAGCTTAAGTACTTGTGTTTCCTGCAACCCATGTGGGAGACTGGAACTGAATTTCCTGCTCCTGGCTTCAGCCTGGCCCATCATTGGCTATTGCAGGCATTTGGAAGTGAACCAGCCCATGGAAGATCTCTCTCTATCCCTTCTTCTCTTGTGCTGCCTTTCAAATAAAATTTTTTAAAATTTTATTCATCCTTTTTTTAAAAAAACAAACAAGCAACATTCTTTGTCCAACTAGACATTTTCATAATATAATATGCATAAGGATCAAAATCCTATATTTAAAGTAGTCCTTGAGCAATAATGGTAAAACATGTTCCTCTATGTTTGCTTTGCATGGCTGAAACTTTTAAGTCAATTATGAAGAAGTTGTACCTATCAGAATATCCTGGTTTCTACCAGGATATTATTAGATAATATATTTTATATACACACACACACATATATATAAGCTCAAAGTTGCTAATCTTGTATTCCAGAATGTTCTCTGGAAATTGAGTTCCATGATCCCCTTACCAAATTCAAATCCCAGGATACTAAATCATACAGTCTCTCATTATTTCCTGATTTTATAGCTAAACTGAAGTCCTCCCACATGGTTTAATTCTCTGTGAAATTTTTAAGCCATGAAAAGGGATTTTAAAATATACCAATTTACTGAGCTCTTATATTGCCTCTTTTAATTTGATTCTCTGGTCACTAAACTGCCTTGGTGGGGAGCGTTTAGTAGAGTAGCAGCTGTTTCACTTAGGAATAAGAGGGTGAGTTTTCCATGGCCATGACATTATACAGATAGAATTTGTCATAGCTTACTAGCAGCTCCTTGGTGGAAAGTAAAAGAAGCTTCACCACTGGAACTGGAGGTTGTTTGTTCAAAGTGGTTAGAAAGCAACAAGTTACTTTTGTAGCATTCCTTTCCCAAAATTCAAGTATTATTGCCACTCCAAGACACTTGGGAACAGCCCAACATACCAAGACTTACAAAACCTGAAAATCTTTCCTGTTCTCTTCAGCCTGCTGATTTCCCTATGCAACCCATCAATGCAGATGGGAGTCTGGAACAAGTCTGAAAAAAGGTTTAACACACATGGAAAAGGGTCACTTTCTCCTTGGCCCATCACACCCACCTGAAGGATAGTAGTAAGCAAAAAATAACCAATGTTGTGGTCCAGAATCATGGCTTTCAAAAATGTCCTCAGTCCAGTAGCACCAGCATCACAGTGGAGCTTACTAGAAGTGCAAATTCTCACCCTCCTACCTCCAACATAATAAATCAGAAATTCTGGGGTAGAGTCAGAAATCTTTCTTTAAGAAGCCCTTCAGGTGATCCTAACACAACCTAAAGTTTGAAAATCATTGATAAATGATGTTGACAATCAGGGTAAAGAGATGCAGAAACTTGACTTCAGCATTACCAAGAGGTACCAGGCAGAAGCAAACGACACAGAGCAGCAGATTCTATTTTCTGAAGAGGGCTAGAACAACATGTCTCATTCCACCTGCTCTTCTTACCATGACATTGACAAGCCTTCCATCAGGAAAAGAATGTTCCTTATCCTTCATTCTGAACAGATTTGTCTTCCTGTGTTGACCAACAGAATGTAGCAGAAATGATGCAGCATTAGTTCCTTAGCTAAACTGCAAAGGGTTATTTAGTTCCTGCCTTGCTTGCTGAAATGCTTGCTCTTAAACCCTTCAACCACCAGTGAAGAAATCCACATCCCTGAGGCTTCCATGCTGTGAGGAAGCTCAAACTAGCCCATAAGAAGAAACCATATGAAGAAGCCCTGGGACTTCACATAGAGAGAGAAGTTGGTTCAGAACTCAGCTGCTTCCAGCTCCAGCCAACTGCATGAGAAAATATGCACCACACCTAACAACCCAACAATCTAGGGCCTTCACAAATTTCCAACCCACAGTCACTGTGCGTGATAATAAAATTGGTATTATTGTTTCCAGCCACTAATAGAGGGCAGTTCAACGTGTGGTGTTCTAGTAGTACAATCATGCATTTTTCCAAAGGTGGTCAGTCATCCTCATGCCATTTATGAAATAACCCCCCTTTTCTTTGTTCGTTAAACACAACAATATATTAAATGGTTTTATACTCTTAAGTCTACTTACAGACTTGTTCTCCAAACATCAGATCTTTCTTGCTGGTTCCGTACCTTTTCTATGCTATTTTGGATATGGCTGTGTGGTACAGTTTAATGCTGAGTATCACATTTCCTATCCTGAATTACTTTTTTTAAAATGTTGTTTTTGGACTTCTGGATTAATTTTAGAAACATTTTCAATGACTAAAGGTAAATAAATAACAAAAGACCTTTGGAATTTCATTTGAGTTTGTTTTAAATTGATTAGCTTGCTTTAATATTAAGATGCCCTAAAGAACTTCATATATTTCTCCACACAGTTAAGCCTTCTTTCATGTTATTCCATAACTCTGGAGTTTGTTTCTTCACATACTTGAGCATTTCTCAGTAAATTTATTCTCATGTATTTTCTATTTCTGTAGCTAGAGCTATTAGATTCCATTATCCTTTCTGTAAACACATGCATACACATCTTTTAACAGGCACACTGCAAAAGTATTGTCTATTGATGTCTACCTTACTAAACTCTCTAAATAATTTTAATATCTTTTCAGTTTATTATCATAAATTAACTAGAGAAAGTTTGTTTCCAAGTAGATATTCATAGCTTCTGCAACTAATAACAATTACATTGCCTTCTTTCCAATATTTTTAAGGATTTCTTTATTTATTTGAAAGACAGAGTTAGAGAGAGAGAGAGGAAGAGGCAGAAACAAAGAGATCTTCCATCTGCTGGTTCACTCCCCAAATGGCTACAAAGGCCAGAGCTGGGTCAGGCCAAAGACAGGAGCCAGGAGCTTCATCTGGATCTTCCACACGGGTACAAGGCCTCAAGTACCTAGACCATCTTCCTCTGCTTTCCCAGCTGCATTAGCAGGCAGCTAGATTGGAAGTGGAGCAGCCAGAAGACAAAGCAGTGCCTATATGGGATGCTAGCACTGCAGGTAGTGGCTTTACCTGCTGCGCCATAAGGCCAGTGCCCGTTTCCAACACGTATACTTCACCTCATTATCTGTCTTGTTGATTGCCTGAAGATTTCAGAAAAAATAATTAATAGCTGTACAGTTTTAAAAATAAAAATAGACATATATTTCTTTAAAATCCTGTTTGAGATAACTCCATCCATAACTAGCTTTCACAATAAGTAAAAGCAACAAGAAGATCCACCTCAAAAATATATAGTAGTAGATGCAGTTGATGGAAGAGAAAGCATGCCAAAAATGTCCCCTATTAGAGTCACATTGATGATGTAGAAAGTTAGAGCCCATAAATAACCATATAAATAACTGTGGTAGAAGACTTTCGAGGTGGAATTTGAAGGATGGGTAAGATTTCAGACCAAGAAGACAATAAAGGTCAATAAGATTGAAAAGAAACAAAACATAATTTGGGGAATAGTGAGTCATCTGATTTGGGTGGAGTGAAAAACAATGATAGAAAAAGTTAGAAGAAAGAGAGTACAAGAAAGTCAGACTAATCACACAAACAGCAAATTTACTTAATACTGAAGGGGAATTTGCTGTGTGCCACACATTTTCCCAAATGCTTTACTTGTAGTACCTTTAAAACACAGCCACGAGCTTAGACTACATGGAAGTCACAGATGCTTATATCAAGTTGTCGACAGATGATCTGACCAAAGCAAATTTTAAGAAAATTGTGATAATTCTCAGGATTGAAGAATGGAGAATCTGGAGACCACAGAGGCACGTAGGAGGTTTTCAGAAGATGCAGTACACATCATATGCAGCTTCAGCTCTGTAGTTGCCAGCCATATGGCTCTCTGCCACCACCATACATCCTGAACTGATCTAACTGCCCCAAACTAATAGCACGCATGTGTGTCCATCCTTTCAAACACCCTTGCCATTTCTCTTTTTAATTTTTTAATGTTTTACCTGAAAAATCAGAGCTACGGGGGGGGGGGGGGGGGGAGAGGGAGAGAGAGAGAGGGAGAGAGAGAGAGAAAGAGAATGAGAAAGAGAGAAAGAGAAAAAGAAGAGAAAAGAAAAGAAAAGAAAAGAAAAGAAAAAAGAAAAGAAAAGAAAAGAAAAGAAAAGAAAAGAAAAGAAAAGAAAAGAAAAGAAAAGAAAAGAAAAGAAAAGAAAAGAAAAGAAAAGAAAAGAAAAGAACGAGAGTGAGAGAATCTTTCATCCATTGGTTCATTCCCCAGATGGCCATTAGGGAGGCAGGAGCCAGGAGCTTCTTCCAGGTCTCACATGTAGGTAAGCAGGCACCCAAGCACCTGGGCCATCCACTGCCGCCCCTCTCAGACCCCTAGCAGGGAGCTGGATTGGAAGTAGAGCAGCTTGAACATAAGCCAGTGCTCCTATGAGATGCTGGCACCACAGGAGGCAGCTGTAACAACTACACCACAATGCCAGCCCCACTCACAACTTTTCATACCCTATTTTAGATCTCTGCCTAAAGGGTCCACTCCACAGTTTACCTTTCGTTTATGAATCTTAATTTATCACAAGCACAGTTAATACTTTCGTCACCTCTGCAAACAGCACTTCTCTGAGGGTTCGTAAGGGTAGTTACCATGTTACAATTTATTTAAATTTTAAAAATTGCTTTTGTCAGCAAGTCATGAATTATTTGTGGGAAGGGCCTGTGTCTTATTTATATTTCCAACCTCAAGAATAACATCTCAGGCTGTCCACGTGAATGAAAGCATGAAATCAATGCCAAGACGGACAAAAGGACAATGGAGTAACAGGGAGGCCTGAGACTGAATAACACACATTTAGAGGACACAAAAACACAGCAATTTTAGAACAACCTCTAACAATGCTCAGTAGCAAAGGATCATCAGCATCTTTTGGTTTTATCTGAGCAGTTTCTCTTGCCTCCCTCCAGCAATAGGCCTACCATATGGATCTCAGGGCTGTGTCTGGACCCAAGTTGGGATAGTGATTGGTTCAAGGGTGGGAAAGTACATAATCCAGGCTTCATCCATTTGAATCTTTTCCTGAAAATGACTTTCACCATAGTTACAGAGAAGATTCCTTACCTTTTGGTGGTCAGTTTCAAAAATGGGAGTCACAACAATGTGGGCTTTGTCAGAATAGGGCATGTTCAATATTATTTATGGCAGCATAGTGACAGGCATGTAACACTAAAAATGTTACATGTCAGATGAATGAATCCAGAGCTTGCAGGAGCTATATTGTCAGACACCATTGGGGTTTTGCTAACTAGCAAATAAAAATCCTAACCAATAGATATAAAAATCAGTTTAGGAGCTTCATTGCATTTATAGTCTTTACTGAAATGCACCCAAGGGGGGAAAAAAAAAAACAACAAAAGCTTTTTAAAAGTTGCTATCTACTACTGCCATTACATTTTAATAAGGAACTAGGAATGACGAATTTCAGAATAAGGTATCGTTCTCTATATTTAATTTAGTTGACTTCATGAAAATTCACTTTGTTGTCATTGATTCTCTTATACCTCTGTTATCTGGGTAAATGGTTACACTTGAACAAATTGGAACTAGAGCTTAAGGTGATACAGTGGGTTGAATAGTGGCCTCCACAAACATATGTCCAAGTCTTAGCCCCCAGTATCTATGACTGTGACCTTTTTTGGAAAAAGTGTCTTTGCAGATAAAATTACATTAAAGATATCAAAATGAGATCCTGAATTTGGTGTGGCCCCTAAATCCAATGACAGAAAAAGAGGGAGATTTGAGACAGAGCCACAAGTGGGAAGAGAAAGAAATATTTGGAGTTATGCAGCTATAAGCTAAGGATCACCAGTGATATTCTGAATTAACCAGAAGTTACTTATAGAGACTTGGAATACATTCCCCTTAAAGACTCCAGAAGAAAACCTTTGGCTAGTTTTTTGATCACAAATGTCCAGCTTCTAGAAGAGTGAAAGAATAGAGCTTTGTTGTCCTGCCCATCTAATTAATTCTACTTTGTTAAGATATAAACTAATACTGGTGTCGCTCTCCCTCTTCGTGGAGGAATGACACAGAACCCTGCGCTGTTCTTTCGTCTGCTCGGCCCTCCCCGGGTTTGCTGCTGGTTCTTCCCGGGTTGGCTACTATCCCTTCCACCTCCGTGGAAGGGCAGTTCCCCCTGGCCACATTCCCCACTTCCGCAGGGGAGCGGCACACCGCCGGCCGGCTCTTCTCGGGGGCTGCACAGGTGTTCCTTCAGCTAGATGTTCCCCTTAGATGTTCCTGGTGCATGCCGTCTCTCTCCTCCTTTATAGTCCTCCTCTGCCAATCCCAACTCGGCTGCCCACACGCCGAGTACGCTGCTCTCCTCCAATCAGGAGCAAGTCCTACAGTTTATTGGTTAAACTGGAGGCAGCTGTGCGGAAGCTGTTTACTTCTCTCCCAGCGCCATATTGTGGGAGAGCAGATGCATAGAATAAGTCTTAATTCCAGTAACTCAGTCCAGTCCGGATTGCTCCCCACAGATCCCCCTTTCTTTTTATTTTTTGGCGTTGATACGCGCCTATCTTCGGTGCCCCGTGGCACACACTCTGCTCTACTTGCTAGAGTTGCCACAGGTTCTTACAAGTCCTATCAATCAGGAAAACCGAATCCGGGTCCTCTCTTCGCCATGTTGTGAGGAGGTTTTTAGGCGCTGATGCATGCCTGTGTTCGGTGACCTGCGGCTCACACTCTGGTCGAGCCGCCTGCTGGCGCTTACCGCCTTAATCAGGCAGACCGAATCCAAGCTTTCTCATTGCCGTATTGTGGGGGAGACTTATTAGTGTTGGTTCGTGCCTATCTTCGGTGACCTGCGGCGCATAAGCTGCTAGCCGCCGCAGGTGCTCATCGCCTCACTTAATCAGGCAGACCGAATCCAAGCTTTCTTATTGCCATGTTGAGGGGAGGCCTTTCTATTTCTCTATTTCTCTATCTCCGGGCATTCCTATTTCTCCCATTTTACTTCTATCTTCCAGCATTCCTATTTCTCTCACTTTGCTTCTAAACTTCTATTTCTCTTATCCCTGCGGCTTCCTGGCGCCTCGCCCTGCCGGCAGGCTCCGCCCCGAGGCTATTTCTCGGCGGCTTTCCGGCTGAGCCGCTTCAGCCCGCGTCTCTCTCATCTGCGCGGCTTGGCTTTGCGCGCACACTCCGCGGTCTCGCACTTAACCCTTTCGCGTCTGAACCACGGCCTCGCGCCAGCCCCGCGTTCCCTATCTATTCACGCCCCGTGCTCTCTCTGCACGCGGCGGCTTCCGCGAGTCACACAGCGTAGCTTGCTTCTCCACCACTAGCATTCAATCCAAGTTCCCCGGGCTAGCCTGGCGAATTCAACCCAGCATACGTCTCCGCCCCAAGGTTTGGCTTCCCATCCTTTGCTCCCCGGGCTAATCAGACGGATCCCAACCAGGCTTACGTTTCAGCTTCTGGTTTCAACTTTTCGCCCCTTATTCCCAGGCTAACTTGAGAATCCCAAAGTGGCTTTCGTTTCCGCCTTGGCCTGCCCCCCGCGGCTTCAATTTCCCTAACACTTTTCTCTACCCGGTATGTTTCCCTAAGTTTTCTTCCAACAATATTCCTCCCTCATTTCTCCTGGCCTCTCCCCACAGTCCGCATCCGAGTCTGTTTGTTCTAGCTTTCACTTTCGCTTTCGACCTTAGAGATTTCTCCCAGCTTCCCCCCGTAGTCCGTATCCGAGTCTATGCCTAGGCTTTCAATAGCTTCTTCCGGCACCTTTTTCGTCCGGCTTTTCCCTAGGCTGTTTGCTAGTCTCTCTCTCCGATATTTTCCCAGTTCTTCCCGTTTCTTCCCTCCTAAGTTTGCTATCCGTTCTAGGTTTTCTATCCGACCTAGGCTTCCTATCCGAGTCACGGCACCATTATGTCGCTCCCCGTCTTCGTGGAGGAATGACACAGAACCCTGCGCTGTTCTTTCGTCTGCTCGGCCCTCCCCGGGTTTGCTGCTGGTTCTTCCCGGGTTGGCTACTATCCCTTCCACCTCCGTGGAAGGGCAGTTCCCCCTGGCCACATTCCCCACTTCCGCAGGGGAGCGGCACACCGCCGGCCGGCTCTTCTCGGAGGCTGCACAGGTGTTCCTTCAGCTAGATGTTCCCCTTAGATGTTCCTGGTGCATGCCGTCTCTCTCCTCCTTTATAGTCCTCCTCTGCCAATCCCAACTCGGCTGCCCACACGCCGAGTACGCTGCTCTCCTCCAATCAGGAGCAAGTCCTACAGTTTATTGGTTAAACTGGAGGCAGCTGTGCGGAAGCTGTTTACTTCTCTCCCAGCGCCATATTGTGGGAGAGCAGATGCATAGAATAAGTCTTAATTCCAGTAACTCAGTCCAGTTCGGATTGCTCCCCACAACTGGAAGCTTTTATTTTGGAGATTAACAAAAAAGATCATCACGAAAATGTATTACACAAATTTGTAGTCTGAGACAGGCCATTGCCTTTGGTATTTCATGCTAGAGGAATATCAAAGTGGTAATATTCACAACACTACATTCCCTTTAGTTGAGAGTTGGACATCATCTATAGCCATAAATTATATTTTAATAAAACTTATTTGACTAAATTTATACACAATGACAAAAATCCAGAAACCACAATGGTAAAATTTCTATTACTTGCTTTAAAATTCTCATTGATAAAAAATCATGAACATATAAAAAGTAACTTCACATTTTTCCTGTGCCTATAGAGCTACATAGATATTAAAATAAATGCATGATCTAGAATGAAAGGGAAATTCAGGGTTACACATGCAGGCTACTTTTTTGCAATTAAAATGTATATTAGATGATCTAACACACATTCTCTGTTGAAGAAAGGAAATAAAATCTTAAAACTTATTTTAAAATTTATTTTAATAATATATGGAAACAATGTACATATGTGACTCTGGAGTTCTGCAAGGTAAGTCCCATATTTTATTCTAACGGTTTCCCATCAAACATAGTAAAAATAGTTGAGTTGTTATTGTTCTGGAATCTGACATTTAGGCTTATGTTTTTAAAATTTTAATGTTTCTCATGCTTCTTTTTCATTATATTGTGCAACGAAAGCAACTCTGTTTCACTTAGCATTCTGTTGAATCTGCAGAGATCTTGCTACTTTAAATGTATACGCACTCCTCTTCCAGCATAAAAATCAGCCATAGAGTTGGAATGATGGAGCAGCAATTTCTGGGTCTTATAGAGATTAGTAAGGCTTACTTCCTCCTACTGAGACTAGCTAACTGACACGCTGTACATTGATGACCAAAGAGAGACTGACAGATGCAAAGAACTCTCGTATCCTGTCAGATATCCATTAAAATTTTCCAAATAGAGTAAATGATTTTTGGTTTTTTAAGAAGATGTTGAGAAATGCCACCATCCACTAATTACTAAGGGCACTAGGGAAAGTCCTTAACCAAGATGTGGATGGAGAGTTATTTAGGAAACCAAAGGCTAGAAAGAATGATTTAGTATTAATGAGGTTATAGAGTAACTTGATTCATTATGGCCACTAGCTGAAATTGAATGGAACAATCAAAGTTCATTACAAGGCCTGATTTCCTGAGTAGGAAATAGTAGAGATACTGTGTATATGAATACTTTCCTTACATCTTTTTTTCTGCTCTTTACTTTTAACATTTCTTATCAAAAAACATTATCCTTTCCTATTTTTTTAAAGCAGCAATATAGACTAACAGACACTCCAAGGAAACCATTTATGATATGCAAAATGAAGTAGAACTGTATTATAATATTTCTCTTTTTAAAAGTTTTTTTTATTAGAAAGATAGAGTTACAGAGTGAGCCAGGGAAAGAGAAAGAGATCTTTCACCTACTCTTTCACTCCCCAAATGGCTGCAGCATGCAGGGCTGGGCCATGCTGAAACCAGCAGCCAGGAGTTACATCTGAATCTCCTATGCAGGTGCAGGGGCACAAGTACTTGAGCCATCTTCCACTGTCTCCCCGGCATGTTAGGCAGGAGCTGGATCAGAAGTGGAGTAGTGTGGGCTTGAACTGGGACCATATGGGGTGATGATATCGTAGGCAATGCCTTAATTCACTAAGCCACAACCCCGGCCACTATAATCTTATTTCTTAAAAAATGACATTACCTTAATATTCTATTACTGAAAAATGCCAAGAAAAAAGCCATTAAGTTAGGTTGTGCTTCAATTTTTATGGCCAATACCATTACAATAGCATGCCTGGATTCAACTTATGTAAATTTTTTTCAATTAAATTATTTATAATAGGAAATTCTCTCAACCTGTCTGAAGTAAAATAAATGGAAGTTTAATCCATTAGATAACTAGACTGATATAAAATTTTAGTGAAAATGGAAATGGTAATTGAAAATATAGAAACTGTATTTGTTGGAGTCAATGTTGTGGCACAGCAGATTAAACTGCCTCCTGTGACAAAGGCTTCCCAAAGCAGAGTACTAGTTCAAGTGCCAGCTGCTCCACTTCCCTTCCAACTCCCTGCTAATGTACCTGGAAAAGCAATGGAAGATGGCCCAAGAGCTTGGGTCCCTGCCATCCATGTAGGAAATTGAAATGGAGTTCCTGGCTCCTGACTTCAGCCTTGCCCGGCACCAGCCATTGAAGCCACTTGTGGAGTAAACCAGTGGATGGGAGATCTCTTTCTCTCTCTGTCTCTCTGTCTCTACCTGTTACTCTGCCTTTCAAATAAATAAACAATTTTAAAAAGAAAAAAATTATATGTCTTGCTGACACAATAAGCAATCAGCATACATTGTCTGGCATACAAAAATAGAACTAAAATATGTTCTGAATTGCCCATTAAAAGATACACTTTTCTATTTAAGGCTTATATTTCACAGGAGATTAAGAGAAGTGGTAATCATAGACTCAAGGCAATCTGAAGGTCATGAACCTGAAGCCACACCATGTTCCCTCCTCTCAGGAGAGGCTCCTGATGAAGATGCTGCTAAAGGCAGAAGACCTAGAAATTATCCAGGCTTTCCTTCCTGACAACTCTGTGACTTTGGATAAGTCATGTGACCTCTCTGAGCACCAGTCTCCTCATCTGTATTAAATGGAGTTTAGGAGACTCTCAGATGGTTGAATAGGCAAAAAGTCATGCTGATTTTGACCAGGGGAAGATAGCAGAAGAAAAGCGGAGGAAGTGTATTCCCAGGGGAGAGTTGGAGAAACGTCTGCAGAGGAATTCTTCAGAAAGAAGAGGGATGCTATGGAGCAGATGGAAAGAACAGATGAAATGAGGGCAGACTGGCAGCCCATGCCACTGGCCATGTTGTATGAGGGAGAACCTTGAAGGTCACAGTAACTTTGAGTCCAGCCTGGAACCGTAGGGGGTGGCAGGGTACCCACCTAAACCAGCAAGGGAAAAGCATATTTCTCTCTCCCCATCCCCCACAAGGGTGTCTAGCAACCAGCAGGGAGAAGAGGCCATCTTGATATCAGTAGAGGCTGTGGTGGCTCTCTCAAGCATATGACCAGAGCATTATACCAGAGGGGAAAATTCTAGTTTCTCACCAACTTTCAGTCTGTTGGGAGGGTTGATTTGACAGGGGGCTGGGCACCCACTTAGGATTGTGTGGTGCTTACATCCTCTCAGCCTTTCACAGGCTCTAGGGCACAAACTGCCAAAGTGGAGCACCTACTAGCAGATGACTCTGTAAATGACCCTCTCTTTCTGCGGCCAGGACAGGTTTATAGGGCTGAGAGCAGGATCCTCTGCACCCTGTGACTGTGGGAGCCTTGCACGGAGTGACTGTGGGAATTCTGTGACTGCAAGATAGATCATGGGATGTGGCTTTGTCTGGGGGAAATTACTGTGTCTAACACCAGAGGCTCAGTGTTCCCTGACTGCCTGGGGTATGTCAATACAGAGGACTCCAAACTCACATTGAGGACTGGATAGCTCCTATGTGCAGTTCATATGCTAGCATGGGCATGGGTTGTATCTACCGTGGGCTAATCCCAGGCATTGATCACCTTGGAAGACATGAGGTGAGATTGTGATTACGCCAACAGGTGTGATCAGACACTCTCCTCTGCTTACAATAGAGACCTCCCTCTCCTAACATGGGTGTCCCCCAGGATTCTCAACCCAAACTTGAGCACTGACCACAGCTCTTTATCCACACCCAGATCAAATCTCTGGGTATTCACTGAAGAAACAGACAAGCCATTAAGCTAGAAAGGAATAGTTCAAAGATAAAACATATCACTGGGAAAAGCTAACAAGTATTTCCACAAATACCAAAATTAAATGCAGAAATACAAAAAATAAGAATGAAGAAGACAACATGATTCTTTTAGAATGTTGAGGAAGGCAGCATGACTCTTTTTTTTAAAGATTTATTTTATTTATTTGAAACACAGAGTTACAGAAAGAGGTAGAGACAGAGAGAGAGGTCTTCCATCCACTGGTTCACTCCCCAGATGGCCACAATGGCCAGAGCTGTGCCAACCTGAAAGCAGGAGCTGTGTCAATCTGAAGGTAGAAGCCAGGAGCTTCCTTGAAGTCTCCCACATGGATGCAGGGGCCCAAGGACTTGGGTCATCTTCTACTGCTTTCCCAGGCCATAGCAGAGGCTGGTTCAGAAGACAAGCAGTCGGGACTAGAACCAGCATCCAAGTGGGATGCCAGCACTTCAGGCCAGGGCTTTAACCTGCTGTGCCACAGCACCAGCCTTGACAGCATGACTCTTTAGAAGAGAAATCAAATTGAAATATTAGAAATGAAGAATTTAATATGTCAAATAAAAAATACAGTGGAAAATCTTAACAACAGACTTAGTGAATCAGAAAAAAACAATATCTGAGCTAGAAGACAAATCTTTGGAAATATCTCTATTAGACCAAGAAAATAAGAAGAAATTAGAAAAATTAAAAACAGTCTTTCAGATTGATGGATTACTATCAAATGATCCAACATATAAGTCTTAGGAGTTACTGAAGGTGTGGAAAAAAAGAATGGATTTAAAGGCATATTCAGTGAAATAGTAACAGAACTTCCCTAATCTATAGAAAGAAAGGGTCAACCAAGTACAGGAAGCACATAAATTTCCAAATAGACATGACCAGAAAATATCTCAACAACAACACATTATAGTCAACCCTAAACATAAAGAAAAGATGCTGAGATGTACACGAGAGAAACAGCAGATTACCTTCAGAGGTTCTGCAATTAGACTGATTAATGATTTCTCATCAGAAAATCTACAGGCTAGCAGAAAATGGAAAGATATAGTCCAAGTATTAAAAAGAAAAAAAATGTCAACCCAGAACACTTTACCCTGAAAAGCTCTCATTTATGAATTAAGGTGAAATGAAGACCTTCCACAGCAAACAGACATTGCAAGATTTTTCAACATTCATGTAGGCTTACAAATGATGCTTAAAGATGTGCTACAAAAAGAAATACAGAAACATAGTCATCATTATTAAAGAAGGGGAAGGCATAAAATCTCCTAGTAAAAGTACAATGACCATTCAAAAGAAATAAAAGAAAAATTTACAAAAAAATTTGCAGAGCCAAATTGATACTATTCAATAGTCACACTGACTGTAAATGGCCTAAATTCTCCAATTAAAAGTTAAGACTGGCTTAATGTATTAAAAAATAAGACCTAACTATTAATGCTTCCAAGAAAGATACACACATACTGATAGTAAAAGGATGAAAAAAGAAATTCCATGCTAACAGATAGCAAAAATGAGCAGGTTTTGCCATCCTAACATTAAACAAAAATAGAATTTAACACAACAACTGTTAAAAGAGACAAAGAATGGTACTATGTAATGATTAAGGGATTAATTCAATAGGAAGATGTACTATTATATTATATTATATATGTAATATATATTAAATATATTATATTATATTATATTATATTATATTATATTATATTATATTATATTCACCCAATGCCAGGGAACCTGGCTATTTGAAACCAACATTAATGGATCTAAAGGGAGACATAGACTCCATTACACTAGTGATGGGGGACTTCATACCCTACTTTCACCAACGGACAAATCAACTAGACAGAAAATAAACAAAGAAACAACAGAACTAATCTACAGTATGGACCGAATGGACCTAACTGATATCTACAGAACCTTACATCCTAAAGTTTCAGAATACATGTTTTTTTCATCAGTACATGGAACTTTCTGTAGGATAGATCATATGCTAGGTCATAAAACAAGTCTCAGAAAATTCAAAATAATTGCAATCATACCATGTATCTTTTCTGACAACAATGGAATGAAGCTGGAAATAAAAAACTTAAGAATCGCTAGAAAATATAGAACAGTGGGTCACAGAATAAATCAAAAAGGAAATCAAAAAATTTCTTGAAATGAATTAAGATGACAATGAAACATATCAAAACTTATGGGATACAGCAAAAGCAGTGTTAAAGAGAGAAGTTTATAGCAATTAGTGCCAACATCAAGGAATTGGAAAAGCATCGAATAAATGAGATGTCAATGCATCTCAAGGACTTAGAAAAACAACAAACCAGGCTGGTGCCATAGCTAACTTGACTAATCCTCCACCTGCAGCGCCGACACCCTGGGAGGAAGCACCTGGCTCCTGGCTTCGGATCGGCGCAGTGCTGGCCGTGGCGGCCATTTGGGGAGTGAACCAATGGAAGGAAGACCTTTCTCTCTGTCTCTCTCTCACTGTCTATAACTCACTCTCTATCTCTCTCTCTCACTGTCTAACTCTGCCTGTCAAGAAATTAAAAAAAAAAAAATCCAAAAGTAGTAGGAGGGAAGAAATAATGAAAATTGAAACAAACAAACAAAAAAAACACAAAAGATCAGTGAAATTAAGAGCTATTTTTAAAAGAAATAAAAAAAATTGATACACCACTGGCCCAATAACCCCCCCCCAAAAAAAGGGAGAAGACTCAAATTAAGGAAATCACAGATGAAAAAGTATATGTAACAATGGATAGCACAGAAATAAAAAGAATCACCAGGAATTACTAAAAATAGCTTATGCCAACAAATTGGAAAATCTAGAAGAATGAGATAGATTGCTGAACACGCTCCATCTACCAAAATTGAAGCAGGAAGACACAGAAAACCTAAACAAACCAATAACCAAGATGGAGATTGAATCGGTAATAAAGACCCTCCCAACAAAGAAAAGCTCAGTACTGGAAGGCTTCATTGATGAATTCTACTAGACTTTTAAAGAAGAACTAATTCTAATTCTTAAGCTATTCAAAATAATTGAAAGGGAGTGAATCTCACCAAATTTCTTCTATGAGGTCAGAATCACTTTAATTCCAAAACCAGAAAAAGATACAACAAGAAAATAAAACTATAGGCCAATATTCCTGATGAACACAGATCCCAAAATCCTCAGAAAAATACTAACTAATCAAATCTAATAACATATCAGAAAGATCATTCACCTGCATTAAGTGGAATTTATCCTCGTTATGCAGAGGTAGTGCATCATATGCAAATCAATAAATGTGATACACTGCATTAACAAATTGAAGAATAAAAATGATATGATTATCTCATTAGATGCAGAGAAAATGTTTGATAAAATACAATATCCTTTCATGATGAAAACCTTAAGCATATTTGGTACAGAAGGAGCATTCCTCAACACAATAAAGGCAGTATATGATTAAACCACAGCCAGCATCTTACTGAATGGGGAAAAGTTGGAAGTATTCCCACTAAGATCCAGAACCAGACAAGGATGCCCACTTTCACCATTGCTATTCAATGTAGTCCTGGAAGCTTTGGTATCACTATACTCTTAAATCTGTATATATGAAATGCATGAAATTTGTTCACCTTATATAAGTAAAAAAGATTGGGAAAAATAAATGGAGTTTAAATAGTGTACAGCTAAAGTGTTGGCTCTGCACAAACCAAAAGAGTTTCATAAGAATAAATCAAAATGATGTGTTGAATATGCTTGATAACTTACAAAACACTTGGCCGGCACCATGGCTCATTTGGTTAATCCTCTGCCTGTGGCACTGGCATCCCATATGAGCATCAAGTTCTATTCCCAGTTGCTCCTCTTCCAGTCCTGCTCTCTGCTGTGGCCCAGGAGGGCAGTGGAGGATGGCCCAAGTGCTTGGGCCCCTGCACCCACCGGGAAATCCTGGCTTCGGATCAGCGCAGTGCGCTGGCCATAGCAGCCATTTATGGGATGAACCAATGGAAGGAAGACCTTTCTGTCTCTCTCTCTCACTGTCTATAACTCTACCTGTCAAATAAAAAAAAAAAAAACACTATGGACTGACTGGCATGCATTGGTAGCTACATGTGTGTTCCTGACTGCAAATCTGGAATTCTCATGGAATAAAATGAAAAATATAGCAATCTGGCAGTCTTTCCTTGGTTGTCCTTATTTACTGGTTTTTGAAAATTGTGAAGCTTGTCAACATTCTCTGAATGAATATACAATTATCTAGGCTTTAATGTAATCTAATGTAATCTCTAGAATAATTCCAAAGAAATAGATTATTCAAATTTTACAAATGAACTTAAAGTGTCACATCAACTAACCTGCCTACTATCATTCAGCACTAATAGCAGAAATGAGATACAAACCTAGGTATGCCTTGGCACAATACCAAAACATTTTTTCCAGATAAATCTATAGCCCATCCAAATTCTCATCCTGGCTAATATGCAACTGGAGTAGAAGATTCAGAAATGAAATATAAACACAACATAATTCACGTCCATATTCAAAGGCAGTTGCTTAGCTTCCAGACTGACAGCTGTCATTGCTACCACCCAGTGAAGATGCAAAACAAAGCTACCTTATGAGCCCAAATTAATCTGAATCGTCATCAGCCCTTTTAATCTAGCTGTGGAGTACCAAACTGTCCTATCACAATGACAATGACAATTTGCTAAATCCAGTTGAAAATGAGCAAATATTTGTGGAATGGGATGGTAGGAAAGTGCACAGGAATTAGGAACCAGAGCTGGCATTAACTTCTGTATTTCTCAATACTAATAATTAGGTCACATACAGGAAGCACCTGACACAAAGAAGGCATTCACAAAATCATTTTGAGTGGGACCAAAAAGTGAAAGACAACTCTTCCTCTCTAACAATGTCTCCAAACCTCTCAGAGATTCCTGACTCTCGCCGCTACAGCACAGAAGAATGTATATAAAGAGGAGAAAGTATTTCATTTCTTTGGCCAAATAAGTTGAAAACAAATTATCTGAGAGGAGAAAAAGTATAGTTAATTATGAACTTCACAATTTAAATTTTGTCTTGCAGGATAAATGCTTTTTCAAAATGCCAGTGTATTCACCATTAGGTAAACATCATGTGTCATTGATTTTTCATTTGTTTTTATTATTTTAGATCATAGTCATGGGATGATTTTGTTTCCAATGCTTTGTAAAGACCCACTTCAAATGTAAAACTCCAACTACTTTATTACAAAGTCATTGAAACCATATCATTAGCTTTGCTTGTTACTCAGCAATTGAGTGAAGCAGCAGTTTAAAACATCTAGAAAACCAAATTCATGACCTCAGAAAAAGCAATAATTGTTTTGCAAATTAAAATCCATTTCCTCACTCCAGCCAGTAACTTAATCTTCAGATGAAAATGTGGAGTGCAATGTGAGTAACCTGGAGGAGGAATCACGCATCATTTTGCCTTAGTGCCAGCAAAATATTTTCTGTTGACAGTTATTAATTTCTAGTCAAATTATCCTGGAATAGGGTCAAAGAGAACTAATGGTTTCATTTTACATTCCAGAAAGTGTTGCGCTTCAGTATTCAGAATGCAGTATTCTATAAAGAGAATTGCAGCAAAAATCAGGAAGGTTGTGTGCCCTCTGCACAAAATATGAGACAGATTATTCAGTGCATTAACCCCTCACTGTCGGTCAGGCACTTTCTGACAATAAAATGAGCAGGGCAGTTCATTTGTTCTTTATTTGTATTGAGTGAAATGTACAACATTTTTATCTACCTAAAAATACATAATCTGGCTATATATCCATAACCAAGGATTAAAAGAGTGATCATGAAGCAAATGTGTAGTCTAAAATTGAGATGTACATGTCCCACATCAGAGTGCTTGTGTTTGCTTCCTGGCTCTGGCTCCTGACTGTGGCTTCTCACCAATGCAGACTCTGAGATGCAGCAGTAATGGCTCAAGTAGTTAGATATCTGCAACCCAAGTGGGATATCTGCATCATATTCTGACTGGGCCTGACCCAGTCCCAGCTGTTCTAGGCACTGGGGAGTGAATCATTGGATGGGAGAGCTTTCTTTCACTTGCGTGTTCTCCCTTCTCACTCTCACTCTCCTGCTTCTCAAATTTTTAAAAACAGCATGGCACTGTGGCACAGCAGGTTAAGACACCACTTCTACTACTTGGGACTTCTGCATCCTGTATCAGAGGGCCAGCTTTGGAGTCCTCACATCTCCACTTCCCATCCAGCTTCCTGTTGATGTGCACCCTGGGCCACAGTAGGTGATGGCTCAATACATGGGTCCCTGCCACCTACATGGGAGACCCCAGTGGAGTTCCTGGCTCTTGACTTCAGCCTGGCCCAGCCTCAGATGTTGCTATCATTTTGGAAATAAACTAATGGTTGGAAGACACCTCTCTACTACTCTTACTTTTGAATAAATAATAAATCTAAAATAATAATAATTTCAAATAAATAAACATTTTATAAAATATCTGTCTGAATAGCAGAGAATAGGATTTTGTGATAGCGTTAAAATGAAAAAACAAAAACAAAGAACTGTTATTGATTTCATTCACTTTCCAGTTGGTTACAGTTTTTACAGCTGGAATTTTAGCATATTAAATATGCATACAGATGTAAAAAAGAGCAAGAATATCAGCTATCTGAGACTTTTTTGCTCCACCAGTTCCCAGTTAGATGGTCCATGTGACATGAATTCTATCACAATAAAATTCATTATTTTATTCAACTCAAATGTAATTCTCCCAACTGCACAGAAATTTAAACAAATTCAATTCTCTATTGTGATATGTAAATAATGCCAAACAATTTATTTCTGGTTTTTATGGCATCGTGGTACCCATTCAGGTGCATAAGTTAGATAAATACAGTGAAAAATATTAGAATTTGATGATTATATTTGTAATTTAACCAGGGACATGGTACAGTGGAAAGAGTTGGAAATTTCAATTCAGAATGGCTAGTATCTCTGTCTCAGAAAGATATCTTTGCTAATGTGGCTTTGGACAAGTCACTACATCTCTTTGAACCTCTGTACCCTCTCTTCAAAATTTGGTAAAAAATGATACCTATTATTAAGAAACAGCAACAAAGGTTATTAAGATACTTAAGAGAAATATTTAGGAAACTGTAAAGCATTCTGAAAGTAATATGATACGTTTGACAGCTTTCCCAAGATGTAGTTCGCACACCATATAATTTATCCATTTAAAGTAGCAATTAAATGTTTTTAGTATATTCACAGGGTTGTGCAATAATCATTACCATCTATGTTTAGAGCATATTAGACCTACCTCAAAAAGTTATTCTCAATTCACCCTCTTTCTCCTATCCCCATCTCTACGCAACCACTAGTATACTTGCTATCTCTATAGATTTTCTATTCTGGACATTTATATAAACCAAATTACATAACTATCTTCTTTTACCTAGTAGAATGTTTGTAAGACTTATCCATATTGTAGCATGTATCAGTACTTCATTCCTTTTATTGTCAAATAATATGAGGCATCTTCAAAATATTCATAGAAAATGTTTTTGAAAAACTTTGCATGGGTTTCAAATTTTTTTGTATCAGAACAAACATCTTTGGACTCAATTTTCCATGAACCCTATGAAGTACCCTCGTATCTCATTGTATGGATATACTACAGTTTAGTTACCAGGTAATAGACACTTGAGTTTTTAAAATGTTTTTGTTATTATGAATAATGTTGCTAAGAGCACTCACGTGCAAGCTTCTTTGTGGAGCTGTTTTTTTATTTCTCTTAAGTATACACCTGGGAGTGTGACTGCTGCATTCTACAATAACTCCCTTCAACATTAACTGGCAACTGTTTTACAAAGAGGCATTTTTTTCAGTTCGTAGAAATTTATAAAGACATCAGTTTCTTCATATCTTTACCAACACTTGTTACTGTCTGCCTTATTTATTGTAGTCAATTTAGTGGATGTCAATGATATCTCCTCGTGGTTTAATTTACATTTCCCAAATGACTGATGATGTTGAACATTTTTCATGTGCTTAATAGTCACTTCTATAACTTCTTGGGAGAAATGACTAACACTTTCCACATTTTTAAATTGGGTGATTTGTCATTGTATTATTGAGTTGTAAGAGATCTTAAATGTTTTATTTATTTGTAAGACAAAAGAGAGAGAGAGAGAAACAAACAGAACCTTCTATGCAGTTCTTTACTCTCCAAATATCCACTGGGCCAGGAGCCTAGAATTCCATCCAGGTTTTCTACAAGGGCAGCAGGGATCCAACTAGTTGAGTCATCACTGGCTGCCTTCCTGCTGCAGAAGTTAGAATCAGCTGGAAGAAGTTGGAGTCAGGAGAGAAGGCGGGATTTGAACCCAGGTACTTTGATATTAGATGCAGGCATTCCAAGTGGGATCTTATACCAAACATTCATCCCAAGTCGTAAAAGACTGCTACATGTTCTAAACAGAGGTTCCTTATTAGACATATGGTTTACTAATATTCTCTTCCATTGTGTGAATTTTCTTTTTGTTGATATTACTATTTATAACACAATGTTTTCATTTTAATGAAGTTCAGTTTATGTATTTTGTTCCTCTTTTGTTGTTTGTGCTTTTGATACTGTAGCTCAAAAAAAGTTTGCCTATCTCAAGGTCATAAATATTGACTCTTGTCTTCTAAGGGAATTATCTCTTACATTTAGGTCTATGATCCATTTTGAGTTAATCCATTTATGTTGTGCTGTAGGAGTCCAATTGTTTTGTCAATTTAATATGTCCAAGGCAATACATGTTCATTAGAGAAAACTCAGAAAATCATATGCAAAAAGGAATGAAAAAGATACCCACAATTTTATTTATTCCCAAATAACTACTTTTAGCAACCTGGTTTATGTGCATCTAAGCCCTATTCTCCTCATGTGTGTTTTATATTTTGTGTATACATGTATATACTTTGGTAGGATCACATAGTGCACATACTTTTGCAGGATGATTTTTCCCTTTTATAGACTATGAACACATTTGCATGTCAGATTTTCACTCTTGGCTTTTCAAAACCTTAAGTTTTCCAACTGAATAAAGCCAAATAGTTATGATGAGCAAATGAAATAACAAAATAAAATATATTTATATTATTAATGGAGTGAATTAATATTATATTACTGTTGAACTAATCAGACATTTTGTTAAAATGCTTTCTTCAAATACTCTGTAAAAGTTCTGTCAAGGATTCCAGGATGGCTCAAATAGGAAAAAGATGTGCTGCTTTTGACAAGGGGAAAATAGCAGTAGAAAAGTGGAGGAAGTACATTCCCAAGGGGGAGTTGGAGTTGCATTGGAAATTTTACATGACTGGAGCATAGGGAGATTACTGATGCCATAAACAAGAGTGTCAATTTGTAAAGTCAACAACAGGAGTCACTGTGCACTTACTCCTCATGTAGGATCTCTGTCCTTAATGTGCTGTACATTGAGACTTAATGCTATAACGAGTACTCAAACAGTATATTTCACTTGGTGTTTCTATGGGGGTGCAAACTATTGAAATCTTTACTTAATGTATGCTAAACTGATCTTCTGTAAAAAAAAAAAAAAAGAAGAAGAAGAAATTATCAATTCCCAACTTGACTCTCACTGGGATTAAACATGACAATAGGTCTGATCTGATTTCATCATCATTTAAAAAATCATCTATTATTTTTCACTTTATGTTTCTGTGTGGGAGCAAACTGTTGAAATTTTTACTTAATGTATGCTAAACTGATCTTCTGTATATGAAGAGAATCAAAAATGAATCTTGATGTGAATGGAAGGGGAGAGGGAGTGGGAAAGGGGAGGGTTGCGGGTGGGAGGGACGTTATGGGGGGGAAGCCATTGTAATCCATATTCTGTACTTTGGAAATTTATATTCATTAAATAAAAGTTAAAAAAAATAAATAAATAAAGGTTGAATGGCCATTTCAACAAAAAAAAAAAAAAAAAGAAAGAAAGAGGGACACGGTGGAGCAGTGTGGAAGGTGAGGATGTACAGCAGTGAGCGGTAACATCACATGTGATTCTTGTAGTCGGGAGATGGAGGGGATGACAGTTACTGAGACAGAGGTGAGAAAACACTACGTAGCCTGTGCCGCTAGTGATATTGCCTGAGGGAGAACCTTGCAGAACACACTGACTTTGAGTCCAGCCTTCAGCCCTAGTTGAGGGCAGAGTACCCACCTAATCCAGGGAAAGAAAAGAACTTTCTTCCTACCATCCCCCAACAAGGGTGCCTGGCAACTAGCAGGGAGAAGGCGCCATCTTGATGCCAGTAGAGGCTGCGGCAGCTCTCATGCACCCATGTAACGAGGGAATTTTATCAGAGGAAAAACCTATGTCTCCCACTGACTTTGAGTCTTACTGTGAGGGTTGACAGGTGGCTGAGCGTCCAGGTATAACTGTGAGGTGGCTCCATCCTCTCTACACATCACAGACCACAGCGCTCAAGCTGCCAAGGCATTGCAGCAGCAGGCAGCTGGCTCTGGGAACATCTCTGCTCTCTCTATGGATGGAACAGGCTCATGGGGCTGAGCAGAACATCCGTACCCCATGACTATAGGAGCCTTGCATGCTGTGACTGTGGAAATTCTGTGACTGAAAATAGGGTACAGGGTCTAGCTGGGTATCTGGGAAAGCACTGTGTCTGGCATAGAGGCTCACAGATCACTCACTGATGGCCTGAAGTGAGTTTTTGCAGAGGGTTCCTTGATAACACTGAGGACCACATAGATCTAATGTGCCAGCATGGATGGGGGCTATACCCACTGTGGTCTACCCCTGGTCATTGATCACTTTGGAAGAGTGGAGCTGAGGTTGTGATTAAGCCAAAAGGCATGATCATACTCTCTCCACTGCTGACAATAGAGGAGATCCATCATGCCCATCCTGGGTGTCACCCTAGATTCTCACCCCACCCTTGAAGATGGATCAGAGTTCTCTGGCCCCACCTAGTACATGCCTCCAGGTATTTACTGAAGGAGCAGATAGTCTTCAAAGCCACAGACATATAGTTTGAAGATAAAACCTATCAGAGAAGAAAAACAACAAGTATTTTCACAAAAGCCTAAAAATAGATGCAGAAATATAAGAAACAAGAATAAGGAAGATAGCATGACTCCTGCAAAAGAATGCAACTCTTCAACATTAGAATGTAAAGAAGAGGAGATTGATGAAATGTCTCAGAAGGGATTCAAAAGAATGATCATAGGATAACTCAGAAGCAATGAGGAGCAAATTCATGAGTTAAAGAAATCCATGCATGACATGGATGGAAAATTTTCCTGTGAGATAGAGATTTCAAAGAGAAATTAAACCAAAATATTAGAAATGAAGAATTCAATATGTCAAAAAATACAGTGGAAATCCTTAACATATTTGGTGAGGCAAAAGAAAGAATATCCAACCTAGAAAACAAACCTTTGGAAATATCAGTAAGACCAAAAGAAAAGGAGAAGAAATTAGATATATTAAAAACAGTGTTGGAGATTTATGGAATACCCAATATATGGGTCTCAGGAGTTCCTAAACATATAGAAAGAGAGAATGGATTAGAAGGCCTATTCATTGAGATAATAAGAGAGAGCTTTCCTAATTTAGATAAGACAGGGACATCCAAATACAGGAAGTATAATATAGTACTCCTAATAGATGTGACCAGAAAAGATCTTTAAAATTGATACATTGTGGCTGGCGCCAAGGCTCACTAGGCTAATCCTCCACCTGCAGCACTGGCACCCCGGGTTCTAGTCCCAGTCGGGACGCTGGATTCTGTCCCGGTTGCCCCTCTTCCAGTCCATCTCTCTGCTGTGGCCCAGGAGTGCAGTGGAGGATGGCCTAAGTCCCTGGGCCCTGCACCTGCATGGGAGACCAGGAGAAACACCTGGCTCCTGGCTTCGGATCAGCGCGGTGCGCCATTGAAGGGTGAACCAACGGTGAAAGGAAGACCTTTCTCTCTGTCTCTCTCTCTCTCTCACTGTCTAACTCTGCCTGTCAAAAAATAAAAAAAAAATGACACATTGTAATCAAACTTTCAAAAGTAAAACATAAAGATTCTAAAATGTGCATGAGAGAAACATCAGATTACTTTCAGATGATCTCCAATTAGACTGACAAAGATTTCTCATCAGAAACGATACCTGCTAGGATAGAATGCAGAGACATTGTTCAAGTCTTAAAAGAAAGAGAAAACCATCAACCCAGCATACTGTACCCAGCAAAGCTCTCATTTATGAATGAAGGTGATATAAAGAACTTTCATAACAAACAGAAATTGAAACAATTTGTCACCACTCATCCAGCCCCACAAATGATGCTTAAGGATGTGCTGCACACAGAAACATGGTCATCATTATGAAAGAATCTGAAGGCACAAAACCTCCTGGTAAAAGTACAATGAAAATCTAAAGCAAACAATAAGAATATTTACAGACAACTTGCAGGGAAGGCCAAAGTGTAATTATCAATAGTAATCTCGAATATCAAAATCGATGGAAAAAGATATTCCATGCTAACGGAAAGCTAAACTGAGCAGGCGAATTAGAAGAATTAACATAATCAAAATGTTCACATTACAGAAAGCAATTTATAGATTCAATATGATCCCAGTCAAAATACCAATGCCATTCTTCACCGATCTAGAAAAAATAATGTTAAAATTTATATAGAAACACAAGAGAGGGGCCAGTACTGTGACATAGCATATAAAGCCACCTCCTGCAGTGCCCTTATCCCATATGGGTGCTGATTTGAGTAATGGATACTCCACTTCCAGTCCAGCTCCTTGCTAATGTGCCTGGGAAAGCAAAAGAAGATGGCCTGAGTACTTGGGCTATTGCACTGATGTGGGAGATGCAGAAGAAGCTCCAAGCTCCTGACTTCAGCTCAGTCTACCTCCAGACATTGCAGCCACTTATGGAGTAAACCAGTGGATGGAAGACCTCTCTTACTCTGCCTCTGTCTCTGCCTCTCTGTAACTCTGCCTTTCAAATAAATACACAAATGGTGTTGGAAAAATTGGATCACTGCATACTGAAGTATGAAACAAGCCCCCTGCCATACAACTTATAAAAGAATCAACTCAAAATGGATATAGGATCTAAATGTATGACCTGACACCATCAAATTACCAGAAGAGAATAGTGGGGAAACTGTAAGATATCAGCACAGGCAGACTTCTTGATAAAGACTTCAGAAGCATAGGAAATCAAAGCCAAAATAGATAAATGAGATTGCATCCAACTCAGAAGCTTCTACAATGCAAAGGAAATACTCAAAAAAGTGAAGAGGCAACTGACAAAAATGGGAGAAATATTTGCAAACAGTGAAACTGATAAAGAATTAATATCCAGAATTTATAAAGAGGTCAAGAAACTCAACAACAACTAACCAACCAATCCAGTTAAAATGGGCAAAGGACCTGAACAGGCATTTTTCAAAATAGGAAATTCAAATGGCCAACAGACACAAGAGAAAACACTCAGGATTACTAGCCATCAGGGAAATGAAAATGAAAACCACACTGTGGTTTTACCTCACCCCAGTTAGAATGGCTCTCATATAGAAATCAACAATAAATGCTGGCAAGGATTAGGGAAAAAGGTACCCTAATCCACTGTTGGTGGGAATGTAAATTAGTACAGCCATTGTGAAGACAGTATGGGGATTCCTAAGAAATCTGAAATCTTTGCTTAGTATAGAGTTGGTCTTCTGTGTACAAAGTTAATTGAAAATGAATCTTGGGGCCAGCGCTGTGGCATAGCGGGTTAAGCTGCCGCCTGCAGTGCCGGCATCCCATATGGGCACCAGTTCAAGTCCCGGTTGCTCCACTCTGACCCAGCTCTCTGCTATGGCCTGTGAAAACAGTAAAAGATGGCCCAAGTCATTGGGCCACTGCACCCGCATGCAAGAACAGGAAGAAGCTCCTGGCTCCTAGCTTTGGATCAGCGCAGCTCCAGCTATTGTGGCCAACTGGGGAGTGAACTAGTGGATAGAAGACCCTCTCCCTTTCATTCTCTGCCTCTCCTTCTCTCTCTGTGTAACTCGGACTTTCAAATAAATAAATACATCTTTAAAAAAAAAAAAGAAAATGAATCTCAATGGAGAATGGGACTGGCAAAGGGAGACAGGGGAGAAGAGGTGGGAGTGTGGATGGAAGGGCTGATATGATGGGAAGAATAACTATATCCCTAAAGCTATACTTATGAAATTCATATTACTTAAAAAATAAATTTAAACAATAATAAAATTTATTTATAAAAATAAATAACAAGAAAAAAATCTGGAAACAGATGTGCCAAATGACTCAGCAATCCCACTCTTGTCAGTTTATCTAAGGGAAATGAAATCAGCATATGAAAGAGTTATCAGTACCCTCATGTTTATTGCAGCTCAATTCACAATAGCTAAAAAGATATGGAATCAACCCAAATGTCCATCAACCAGTGACTGGATAAAGAAAACGTGGTATATATACACTATGAAATACTACTCAGCCATAAAAATTTTAATGAAAACCTATCATTTGGAACAAAATGGATCCAACTGGAAACCATTACTCTTAGTGAAATAAGCCAGTCCCAAAAGGCAAATTCCATGTATTTTGCCTGATCTATAGTAACTAATAGAGTACAAAAAAGTCATGTATATAAGTGAAATTGACATTTTGAGAACTGATAATTGTTTATAGCCCTTGTCTCTACTGTTGAGGAACAATGTTTTTTTCTTTACTGTTTGTCGAGTTATTTACTTAGTTCAAGGTTAATCTGATGAGTATAAAATAAATTGAAAGTATGACATTGTAAAAATTTTAAAAAGAGTAAGAAAGGAGAGAGGAGGGATGGTAGGAGCATGGGCAAGAGGGAGGATAGGGTGAGAAATACCATATGCCTCTAAATCTGCACATATGAAATTTGCTCATCTTAAAAAAATTTTTAAATAATAAAATTAAATTAAAAAGTTCTATCGCATTATGCAACTGGGAACTGATGCTAGTGAAATAAGTCAATCCCCAAAAGATATGGTTTCCCTGATTTGTGGTAACTAATATACAGAGTACTAAAAAAATGGAATGTATGTGAGTTTTGATTATTATTTACAGCCCTTGTTTCTACTGTTGATGAACAGTGGTTTTTATACTTACTTGTTGAATTATTTTTTAAGTGGAGGGTTAAGGTTGTGATTAGAAAATGAACTGAACATATGCCATTGTAAACATTAAGAGAAAAAATAAGAGAGGAAGGAGGAGGAAGGGTGGGAGTGTGGGTGGGAGTGACTGTAGGGTGGGAAGTTTCACTGTGCTCCTAAATCTATAAATAAGAAATACATGAATTTTGTTCACCTTATATAAATAAATTTTTTTTACAGTTCTACCATATTAAACCGGTAAATTAGTAATTTTTAAAAACTTATGTTGGGGTAGCATTGTGGTGCAGCAGGTTAAAGACTCAGCCTGCAGTGCCAGCATCCTCTACAGGCACTGGTCCTAGTTCAGGCTGCTTGACTTCCAATCCGGCTCCCTGCTAATGTGCCTGGGAAAGCAGTGGAGGATGGACCAAGTGTTGGGCCCCTGCACCCACATGGGAGACCTGGAATAAGCTCCTGGCTCCTGGCTTCAGGTCACTCAGCTCTGGCTGTTGCGGCCATTTGGAGAGTGAACCAGCAGATGGAAGACCTCTCTCTCTGTAATTCTGTCTTTCAAATAAATAAAATAAATATTTACAAATTTAAAAAATGCTTATGTCTCTTTAAGAGTAATTATCCACATCCTGTAACGATTTTTGGCCTCTCAGAGTATTCAGTAATTGTTGGAATGAATACCTATTATCAACACCCTGAACCTTTAGACGTGACATATTGCTGTCCTTTGATTAAATTATCAAATGTTTTTTAATGTATCCTTATAACTGTAGAGTCTTTTATGTTTATAAAATGACCTTGTTATCTCTCATAACTTCTTCATTTTAAAGGCTGATTTTCCTGATATCAGCATAGTCGCTGCAGCTCTCTTATAGTTGCTATTGGAATTGTATATATTTTTCTACATATTACATATAAAGTAAATCCCCTTTTCATCTTCATGGGCTCCCTTTCTTCCTGGGCAGAACCCCAACTGGGAATGGCAGTCTCTTGTTGTCTGTGTTGGCACTCCTCTTGTCAAAACTGTATCATCTGAAAGAGGTGAGAAGAAGGTGGAGAGGACCCCAGGATTTACAATCAGACATGCCTAAGAGAGTTTCCACTGTACAAATAGGGGCTGCAAGTTACAGGGGAAGCCTGGTCGTCTTGGACTTGCCTACCTGGAACAGAGCTGCACCCAGGTTAAGGACCACTGGAAACCTTCACCTTCTGGGTTCTGGGAGAAAAAGGAGTTCCCAATTCCTTGGCCACACCTACTCAAATTGGAACTCACTAGGTAGAGCATGTCAACATGGTGAGTATAATCAGTTTATGGCTGAAACACCACTAGCTATTCTTACCAAGGTTTAGTAGATATTTCTGAATGTATATTTCTCAACTTACTGTATACCCTCAGGATAATTTCCAGAGACTTTAATTTTTTTTTATTTGACAGATAGAGTTAGACGGTGAGAGAGAGAGAGGTCTTCCTTCCGTTGGTTCACCCCCCAAATGGCCACTGCAGCCGGAGCTACGCCAATCCGAAGCCAGGAGCCAGGTGCTTCCTCCTGGTCTCCCATGTGGGTGCAGGGCCCAAGGAGTTGGGCCATCCTCCACTGCCTTCCCAGGCCACAGCAGAGAGTTGGACTGGAAGAGGAACAACCGAGGCTAGAACCCAGCGCCCATATGGGATGCCAGGTGCTGCAGGCAGAGGATTAACTAAGTGAGCCATGGTGCCGGCCCCCAATTTTTGCTTTTTAAAAAAATCATTTTCACCAGTTAAATTACTATTTACAATCAACTGATCCCCTTAGTCTGCCACTCCCATTAGGATGGGTTTTTTGATTGTTTTGTTTTGTTTTGTAAGTATTACAAGAATTTCTATTAGTCAAGATTTTCAGGGAAGAGAACATTATAATATTCCAAAATCCTTTTGTAAGGAAAGAGCTAAAGAGACTAAAAAAAAAAAAAAAAGTCTAGAGACAAAAGTCTCAAGATCCGTTTTCTTCAGGCAAGTACCAAAAGAAATTTGAAATGTTTAAAAACAGAAAAAAGAGGCCAACACTGCGGCACAGCAGGAAAAATGGCAACCTGAAATGCCAGCATCCCACATGGGCACTGGTTCCCATTCCAGCCACTCTGCTTCCAATACAGTTCCCTGCTAATGGCTGGGAAAAGCAGCAAAAGAAGGTCCAGGTGTTTGGGACTCTGCTACCCATAGGGGAGACCTGGATGAAGGTCCTGGCTCCTGGTTGCATCCTAGCCCAGTACTGGCTGTTGCAGCCATCTAGGGAGTGAACCAGTGGGTTGAAGATTTCTCTCTCTCTGCCTCTACCTCTCTCTCTGTAACTAATTTTCAAAATAAATAAACCAATCTTTTTTCTAAAAAAGAACAATAATAATAGCTTTAGTTTGTGCTCGAGATAGAGTCAGAACCACTATGACATTTGCCTAGGACAGTAGTACTCTCAGATCTGTTTGGGGGTGGACCTTCAAGCTTCACTAGGAAGTAAATGAAACAATTAATCTTGGGTTTCCTTTATTTCTCTTTTTTCACAGCAACCAGATTACAAGGTAAATGAAAGAGCAGGTATTTACTCTAGAGATTAGGACACTGGTATCTCACTTTTAAATGCTTGGGCTCTATTCAAGGCTATAGCTCTTGACTCCAGCTTCCTGCTGATATAAACTTTGGGAGGCAATAGTGATGGCTCAAGTAATTGTGATCCTACCATTCACATGGGAGATGTGGATGGTGTTCTCAGCTCCTGGCTTCAGCCTGGCCCAGCATCCACATTTGCAGGCATTTGCATCAGATGGGAACTCTCAAACCTATCTCTTTGACTCTCTCTCTCTGTGTCACTTTGCTTCTCAATTTTCTTAGGGGTTTAGTTATGTATTTAAGAGGCTGCATCACAGAGATAAAGATCTTCCATCTCCTGGTTTATTCCCCAAATGGCCACAATGACCAGGGCTGGGCCAGACCCAAGCCAGGAGCCTTGGACTCCATCCAGGTCTCCCATGTGGGGATAGGTCCCTAAGCACTTGGGCCATCTTCCAATGGTTTTTCCAACCACGTTCATACAGGATGCTGGTGTTGCAGAAAATGACTGAACCTGCTGTGCCACAACTCTGGCTCCCTTCTCAAATGAATTTAAAAGTCAGAAAAGCTCACTATTATGATGTAACTTAGAAACTCTCTTCTGCTTAGATCCTGAGGAGAGGAAAAGTTGTTAGAGGGTAGAAGAGTTGGGAAATGAAGAGGGGAAAGTGGGCAAGGACAAGAAAAGAAGATGTTGAACAAATCCAGCAGGCACAGCTGTCTCCAGAAGCGGGCAGCAGGGAGGAGGCTTGTTTTCATGGTGCTAACCTGATCCACAGCCCCTGCTTTCCACAGAAGATAAATGCGACAGAAATGGGGGCTAGGGAAGGCTGACATCAATATGTCAGCTCCCGTGACTTGGTCAGCTAGCTGCTATGCTTCCACAATTTCATTCATTTTGGATGAAAGCAATACTGTTTTTGGATATTAGGGATTATGCTTCTAAGTATCTGTGAAGATTATGAATGACTTTAAAATAACTTTAAAGAAAGAAAGAGAGGTCCGGCAAGATGGTGGAATAGGAAGGGAACACTGATAGTCCGGGAAGAGACAGTTTAATAAAAGTGGAAATACTACAGGTTCAAGGAAGAGTTGGGGAAGAAACAGCAGAGGAAAATCTTCCAGAACTAGTGATTCATGGTGGACCTGCGTGGAGGGCACGGGCACCCAAGGCTCGGGACTCCAGCCACGGAATCTATACACCAGCACTGGAACGGGAGGTGAGCCAAAACCCCAGTAGCCCAAGATACCGGCGGGAAAGCAGAAGGAGGAGCCTAGAGGGAACGAGGCTTGAAGCCCTGTTGGGGAAAGTTCACCAGGCTAACTAGAGGAGAGAGGACAAAAAAAGAAGGGACCAGTATGGACACGAGTCTCTCTCTCTCTCTTCGCTCACCTCTCAAAGGCAAGCAAGACAAAGAGCAGGCACATTTTTGGACATACGTAAAGTGGTGCCCGCCATCAGCCAAGCAGAAAAACCTGACTCTGTGGGGGGTGAAATAACAGGAAGTTAGGACCTAGTGAATGTGTAGAGCTAATGAACTGAGACTGTGAAAAAAGAGAGGGTGGGTGAGAGAATTCACGGAGTTCACATGAATAATCTCCAGAGATCCTACAACTCGGTAACCTTGGCAACCCAGTGGGAGACTGCAGGGGAATTTGAGCCCACACTGAGGGCAGAACAGATTCTTTGTGTGGTCCTTGGGAAAGAGCAGGTGAATGTTATACCCACAGGAGCCAGACATCGGAAGCTGACTACCTTCAATTCCGCTCAGCTGTGTGGAATAACTCCCCTTCTGAATCAAAAACAAAAGAGAGAGAGAGATTTACCACGCCTAACCTGGGTGTGTCACCTTTGGCACACCCTTACCCCTGAAGAACCAAACAGAGCACTCTGGCCACACCCATCTCAAGCCTCTAAGGCTCCAGCAAAGCAGACAGTCCACTTAATTACAGACATAGTATAACAAGAAAAAACACCACAGCAAGGGAAGAAGAATCCAAAGAATATCTCCACAATGCAAAGCAACAAATGCAGAAACCAAGGAAACAAGAACAAGGAAGACATTATGACACCCCAAATGAACAAGACACCGCAAGCCAAGATTATGAAGTTGATGACATAGAAGAAATGCAATATAAGGATTTCAAAAACTTATGACAAACACATTAGAGAGCCTTAAAAACAGAGTCAGTGAAGCAGAAGAGAGAATATCAGGCTTAGAAGACAGAGCACAGGAAAGTATACAGTCAAACCAAAGAAAAGAAGAAGAAATTAAAAATCTAAAAATAGTGTTGGGAATCTACAGGATACTATTTAAAAACCCAACATTCAGGTTCTAGGAGTTCCTGAAGGCATGGAGAGAGAGAAAGGATTATAAGACCTTTTTAGTGAGATAGTAGCAGAGAACTTTCCGGGTTTGGAGGACAGAGACATCCTAGTACAGGAAGCTCATAGAACCCCTAATAAACATGACCAAAAGAGATCCTCACCACGACACACTGTAATCAAACTCACTGCAGTGAAACATAAAGAAAAGATCCTAAAATGTGCAAGAGAGAAACGTCAGATTACTCTCCTAGTACAGGAAGCTCATAGAACCCCTAATAAACATGACCAAAAGAGATCCTCACCACAACACACTGTAATCAAACTCACTGCAGTGAAACATAAAGAAAAGATCCTAAAATGTGCAAGAGAGAAACGTCAGATTACTCTCCTAGTACAGGAAGCTCATAGAACCCCTAATAAACATGACCAAAAGAGATCCTCACCACGACACACTGTAATCAAACTCACTGCAGTGAAACATAAAGAAAAGATCCTAAAATGTGCAAGAGAGAAACGTCAGATTACTCTCAGAGGATCTCCAATCAGACTCACAACTGACTTCTCATCAGAAACCCTACTGGCTAGGAGGGAATGGCAAGACATAGCCCAGGTACTAAGAGAGAAAAACTGCCAGCCCAGAATATTATATCCTGCAAAGCTCTCATTTGTGAATAAAGGTAAATAAAGACCTTTCATAGCAAACAGAAATTGAAAGAATTTGTTGCCACTTGTCCAGCCCTACAAAAAATGCTTAAAGATGTGTTACACACAGAAACACGGTCATCAATATGAAAGAAGTTAAAAGAAGGAAACCTCACAGCAAAAGATCACAGGGAATTCAAAGCATATATTAGAAAATATCTTTGGGAAAATGGCAGGCCACAGTTACCACTTATCAATAGCCACATTGAACATTAATGGCCTTAATCCAAATCTTCAGCCAACTAATATTTGATCAAGGATCCAAAACCAATCCTTGGAGTAAGGACAGTCTATTCAATAAATGGTGCTGGGAAAATTGGACTTCCACGTGCAGAAACATGAAGCAAGACCCCTGCCTTTCACCTTACACAAAAATCCACTCAGCATGGATTAAAGACCTAAATCTATGACCCAACACCATCAAATTATTACAGAACATTGGAGAAACCCTGCAAGATATAGGCACCGGCAAAGACTTCTTGGAAAAGACCCTGGAAGCACAGGTAGTCAAAGCCAAAATTAACATTTGGGATTGCATCAAATTGAGAAGTTTCTGTACTGCAAAAGAAACAGTAAAGAAAGTGAAGAGGCAACCAACAGAATGGGAAAAAATATGTGCAAACTATGCAACAGATAAAGGGTTAATAACCAGAATCTACAAAGAGATCAAGAAGCTCCACAACATCAAAACAAACAACCCACTTAAGAGATGGGCCAAGGACCTCAATAGATATTTTTCAAAAGAGGAAATCCAAATGGTCAACAGACACATGAAAAAATGTTCAAGATCACTAGCAATCAGGGAAATGCAAATGAAAACCCAATGAGGTTTCACCTCACCCCAGTTAGAATGGCTCACATTCAGAAATCTACCAACAACAGATGCTGGAGAGGATGTGGGGAAAAAGGGACACTAACCCACTGTTGGTGGGAATGCAAACTGGTAAAGCCACTATGGAAGTCAGTCTGGAGATTCTTCAGAAACCTGAATATAACCCTACCATACAACCCAGCCATCCCACTCCTTGGAATTTACCCAAAGGAAATTAAATTGGCAAACAAAAAAGCTGTCTGCACCTTAATGTTTATTGCAGCTCAATTCACAATAGCTAAGACCTGGAATCAACCCAAATGCCCATCAACAGTAGACTGGATAAAGAAATTATGGGACATGTACTCTATAGAATACTATACAGCAGTCAAAAACAATGCAATCCAGTCATTTGCAACAAAATGGAGGAATCTGGAAAACATCATGCTGAGTGAATTAAGCCAGTCCCAAAGGGACAAATATCATATGTTCTCCCTGATCGATGACAATAAACGAGCACTTAAAAGGAAACCTGTTGAAGTGAAATGGACACTATGAGAAACTTTGTTCGGACTGTTGAAGTACAATTTAATACTTTATTCCTTTTAGTATTTTTTAGTTCTACTTAATACTATTGGTTGAATTCTGTCATTAACACACAATTACTCTTAGGGGTTTAAATTTAACTGAAAAGTGATCTGTTAAACATAAGAGTGGGAATAAGAGAGGGAGGAGAGGTACAATTTGGGACATGCTGAAGCTGACTTGCCCCAAATTGTGGAGTTAGAATTGTGCCAGTGGATTTAGACCTTGTCTAAATAAGATCAGAGTCGGTGAACTCAAAAGGCTTCCATAGCCTTGGCAACTCATGACAAGAGCCTAGGGAGATTACTGACGCCATAAACAAGAGTGTCAAATTGTTAAGTCAACAACAGGAGTCACTGTGCACTTACTCCTCATGTAGGATCTCTGTCCTTAATGTGTTGTCAATGTGAATTAATTCTATAAGTAGTACTCAAACAGTATTTTACACTTTATGTTCTGTCTTGTTGCAAACGGTTGGAATCTTTACTTAATGTATACTAAATTGATCTTCTGTATATAAAGATAATTGAAAATGAATCTTGATGTGAATGGAATGGGAGATGGAGCGGGAGATGGGAGGGTTGTGGGTGGGAGGAAGTTATGGGGGGAAAAAGCCACTGTAATCCATAAACAGTACTTTGGAAATTTATATTTACTAAATAAAATTTAAAAAAAAATAAAGAAAGGCGCCTCTCTCCTTGATGGCCCGTTCCTTCTGCTGGGGTCTTATTCACCAGAATCTTTCATTTAGATTGTTTTTTTGCCACCGTGTCATGGTTTTCCATGCCTGTGAGACTCTCATGGACCTTTCAGCCAGATCTGAATGTCCCAAGGGCTGATTCTGAGGCAGGAGTGCTGCCATTCTATGAGTCTGCTGTGTGTCCCGTCTCCTCCGCAGGATCACTCTCTCCCTTTTAATTCCATCCTTCATTATCTGCTTATACTGGTCTTATTTGTGAAATCTCATCGATACATACATTATCTTTTTGATTGGTTTTGTATTTATACTTATCACTTTACCAAGTGCGCTGGCATTGGTACCTATCTCCTTGTTAAGATTGAGTTGAGGCGCCTTTCTCTGAAGGGAGGAAGGAACCTCCACTGTGATATGGCCTTGACTGAACAGGTTCAGAGTCAGTGAACTCAAGGGGCTTCCATAGCCTAAACAGCTCATAGCAAGAGTCTCGGGTAATTGCTGATGCCATAAATAAGAGTGCCAATTGTTAGGTCAACAACGGGAGTCACTGGGTACATGCTCCCCACATAGGATCTCTGTCTTTAATGTGTTCTACTATGAAACTTAAAAACAACACTACTAGTCGAACAATACCCTATACCTTGTGCAGTTGTGTGAGTGCAGCCTGTTGAAATCCTTGCTTAGTATATACTAAGCTGATCTTCAGTACATGAAGGTAATTGAAAATGAAACTCGATGAAGGGCAGGATGGGAGAGGGAGTGGGAGAGGGGAGGGCCACGGGAGGGAGGGAGGTTGGGGGGGGAGCCACAACAATACAAAAGTTGCACTTTGTAAATTCACATTTATTAAATAAAAAAATAACGATATAACAAACAAACAAAAGAAACAGAAAAAAAAAGAACTTAATACTTTATCCTTTTAGTATTTTTTATGTTCTACTTAAAACTATTGGTTGAACTCTAATTAATACACAATTACTTTTTTTTTTTTTGCCAGACAGAGTGGACAGTGAGAGAGAGAGACAGAGAGAAAGGTCTTCCTTTTGCCATTGGTTCACCCTCCAATGGTTCACCCTCCACTGCGCTGATCCGATGGCAGGAGCCAGGTACTTATTCTGGTCTCCCATGGGGTGCAGGGCCCAAGGACTTGGGCCATCCTCCACTGCACTCCTGGGCCACAGCAGAGAGCTGGCCTGGAAGAGGGGCAACCAGGACAGAATCCGGTGCCCCGAGTGGGACTAGAACCCGGTGTGCCAGCACCGCAAAGCGGAGGATTAGCCTAGTGAGTCACGGTGCCGGCCACACAATTACTCTTAGGTGTTTAATTAATGCTATAACTAGTACTCAAATAGTATTTTACACTTTGTGTTTCTGTGTGGGTGCAAACTGTTGAAATCTTTACTTAATATATGCTAAATTGATCTTGTGTATATAAAGATAATTGAAAGTTAATCTTGATGTGAATGGAAGGGGAGAGGGAGTGGGAGAGGGGAGTGTTGAGGGTGGGAGGGAAGTTATGGGGGGGGGGAGCTATTGTAATCCATAAGCTGTACTTTGGAGATTTATGTTCATTAAATAAAATAAAATATAAAAAAAAAGAAATGTAAAAAAAAAATAAAGAATGAAAAAGTAAAACAAATTTGATGTCAACCCTCAACCATTACAATTATCACCACCTTTTTTGTCTCTGACAAAACTGTTCAGAAAATTGATAATAATGAGTCTCTTGCCCATAGATGTTCATACAAATGCAATGGATTCTATCCACTAAGGAAATATCTGTAAGCCAATTTCTCCTTTTAACCAGGTGTAACTGGTTTCTTCGTTGATTAATTGGCTAAATAAATTATTTAATACATGTTCATTTTATATTTGTAGGCGAGTCATGATTTTATCTTTTTGAAAACATTACCCTTCAACACAAATATTGAACATTATTTGGGCAATAGTAGTGCTGCTGCCATGATTTTCCTCTTTATTTGTTTTCCTCTATTCCCCTTTTCCCAGTCTTTCTTTCTTCTTTACTGAACTTAATCTCCAAAGTGAGAAATGGGCAATGGCAGACACACTGAACACAGATGAAATACAAGGGAAACAACAGAGACCACTCTCAGAATTATGTCAAGTCAGTAGGAAGCCATATCAGAAAGAATGTTATAGAAGCTGCTAATGTTATAAACCAAAAGTACACACAGGAATGCATGCTGTTTTGTCAGAAACATATTAATATGTAAAATTCATATAACATGTAAGTTATATAATTTTCTTAAAAGATTTATTTATGTATTTTAAAGACAGAGTTACAGAGAGAAGGAGAGAGAGAGAGAGAGAATTATCCATCTGCTGGTTCACTCCCCAAATGGCCACAACAATTGGGAATATGCCAGGCAAAAGCCAGCAGCCAGGAACTTCTCCCATGTGGCTGTAGGGCCCCAGGGACTTGGGTCATCCTCCACTGCTTTTTCAGCCACATAAGCAAGGAGTTGGATCAGAAGTGGAACAGCTGGGACTTGAACCAGTGCCCATATGGGTTACCAGTGCTGCAGGCTACAGCTTAATCCTCTACACCACAATGCTGGTACCAGATTCATATAATTTTTAAATTGATTTTCAAGAAGTTAGTATCATTGTGGTTCTAAGCTCATTTTAAAATATTGAGATTGAAAATTTAATAGTTAAGATTTTAAAATTAGCTGAAAAAGTCCATAAACTGTTCCCTTTGCAGTCATAAAATTTCTCAACCATTTTTAAGGCCAAGCTATTTTTATTCTTTTCAAGCCTAAAAAGTGTCTATGCCTTGGTCTTGGAACATTTTCCCCTGATTTCCTTCACCAACAATTCAGTGATAATAAGCATTCGAGCAACATGAAGGAGTCAATCAACACTTGCATAAATGCACCAGAAAACACACAGTATACGCAGAGATAACTTTAAGCAAATATGTACTGTCCTTGTAAGCCATAATTTGCTTGAAAGTAGGTTAGTTCCAGAATGTAGTGTAAAGTCATTTTAACCTTAGGTGAAAGCAACTTGCCTCCACTTCTTACCAAGAAGAACGTGTAGCCAATACATATTAACAGAATAAATGTTTGCCTTATTTTAATGTAGCAGGAATCTTTAAAAAGGGATATCATAGAGGTGAAGTAAATAGCCAAATACACTAGATGATCCAAAGTCATTTTCATTTTCTTCCAATGGTAAAAACAAATTCATTTACCTTCTTGCCATGGCATTTATGAATACTAATTTAATCACACAAAGTTAGACTTCCTGTGAGCAAATTTGAAACCACATTGTGAACATGCTTTTCACATAAGGTTTGCTCATTTCTTCCGAATTAGAAAATAAAATAAACTCTATGCTTGTATTAGACCCTAGGCAAAAATCAGCATAGCCCTGTCATCTCCTGTTAAGTTGATTCAGGACTCTGGGGAGCCATGTCGCCATCTGGACTAGAGTGCATATGGTCACAGCGAGGCCTGGAAGAGTGTCCTCAAGAAGACCCCAGCTGGCTGAGCAGCCACCTGTTACAGAGATGAGCAAAGGCAATATACTGCATATCATATTCATCACAATTCATTCGTATCTAGTCCCCAGATACCGAATCCTCTCATGGCAGGATATGACTTCAACACCTCAGGATTGACTCACAGAAGCCAAGTCCACAACCTCAGCTAAGTAGATGTGTCAAAGAGACTCTATGATGAGAAATAGCCAGAAGCCAATCTGGAAATGTCAGGAAGGCAGAAGTAGCAGTCTTAAGAAAGCAGAAAGACAGGAGTTACCTACCACCTGTTTGCTTAAAGAAACTGCAAGAGCACCATTGGTAAACAAAATTGGGGATTTCAGATGCATTCTACGCAGAATAGGTCACTTTAATGGTCCACATGATGGAATGTGGAGACAATAGAAGGCTCTGAGATGCTCAGCACAGCATCAGCACCAAGGATGGTGTTGAGATGCTTCCCTCAGTGACTCGCAAGCAGCACACATCAAAGAGAAAAAGCAGATGGATGGGGTTGTTCTTGAGATCCCAGGAGAACCTTCCTAGAGATGATTAGATGCAAATGGGAAATTTCAGATGGGAGCAGGAAAAAGTTGAGGCCCCTCAGTTGTGCAGGAGAACACAAAGCAGCTAAACAAAACTATTTATGTTAAAGTGGCCTCATTGCTTGCAGATCCTGGTGAGGGCTACAGACATCCTACTTTGCTGGGTACCCAGGAGAAGGGAAGAGCAAGTATAGTGTGACATAAACAGTCCCCCTCAATCACATTGAGCAAGCTGAGACATAGTCTACTATTAATGGGCCACACAAATAATTGTCAGGATAGCTGGTAGTGTATTGAAGCCTTTGGTTGAGGTTTTATTCTTATAATCATTTTTACAAGTGCAAGAATTACATTTTACCCATATATTAAAGTGACTGCCCTCTCTATGACTTAATTCTATCTTGAATTATGCAAACATCTTGTGCATTTCTCCCACTACTATTGACATCTAGTACCCAAGAAATGTTTCAATTTAAGAACCAAGATAATTAATTGTGACTTTTAATTGTCCTACTGAGTTGAGCTTCCTTGGGTTGCCTAAAGCCAGATTCCAAGGATCAGGTGAGGCAGAGATTAAAAAAAAAAAAGACAGAATAAGCACTTTTGATGTAAGCTAATGTGACTGGACCATATGCAAGAGCCCTGCTGTCCTCCCATTTTCTATTTTGCACTTGGTCATCAGCTGTGGCAGGCAAAGTTAGGGGAGAAATAGCCTTTAAAAATTCTCAAAAGGATAAGGTAGGAGTGGATTTCCAAGAGAAAGATAAAATAACATTGCAAGTAAAATGCAGAGATTTATTGACATACTTTAGCAAGCAGTAACAGAAAATGTTGAGGACCTTACAATATAACACTAAAATAGAAAAGGCAAAAAGTTTTATTTTCATCCCATTGTGTTCAATAAATCATATAGCTCCACTTGTTTTCAACAAGTTTATTCACATTCTGTGAGTTGTCATTTTTGTTGAGTGCAATTTATTAAATGTAAAATATGTTCTCATATATTAATGTCTATAGTAAATAGACTATGTACAAGTAAGCATTTAAGTATGAATTTATGGCATACAACACTCTATTTTAAAAGAAAGCTATTCCAACCCTTCCTCCCACTCCCTCTCACATTCCCACTCTAATTTTTACAAAGATCTATTTTCAGTATACTTAGTAATCATATAGTTAACCCTATTCTAAGTAAAATAGTTCAACAAATAATATGAAGAGGAAAAGAAAAACACATTGTTTCTCAATGGAAGCGACAAACACTATACACAATCATTGAATCTAGGGAGAGTAGGGGAGAAACTGTCACTATGTTCCTAAATCTGTTTTTTTAAATGTATCAAACCTGTATAACTTAAATAAAATTAAAAACAAACAAAAAAAGAAAGCTATTATATAAAAAGCTATGGTATAATCATGGTATGTATTTCTTTATTTGAAATATTCATTGGAACAGTAATGGAATAACCAAAGCAATAAGTCAGTCAAATTCTATAGGAAAATATTGAAACACAGTCTATATCTGAAAAACAAAGGACGTAGGTGGTGTGGAAAGATCAACATTTTCTATGCATGCTGACAAATGCGTGGCCAATAGAATGAAGATTATTTACATACAAACAGGAATTTAGTAAATATGCCCTTGACTGCCTAATATGAAATGGACAGTATGAAGACACTAAGAAATTCTTATTCCATAATTAGTGAGGAAATTGACATGTAAACAACTAACTAAAATATAAGAAAGAATTAAACAAGAATCAGTTCTTTGGCAAAACTGAGTATCATGTCACACCTTGAGGACTGCCACTATCAAACAAGCAGGAAGTCACAAGTACCAGCAAAAATGTGGAAAAATTGGATCCTTTAGGTAGTGGTGGTTAGATTACAAAATGTTTCAGTCACTAGGAAAAAAGCATGGAGTGTCTTCAAAAAAATTAAAAATACAACCATATGACCCAGCAAATCCCACATCTGGGTATATATTCAAAGGAACTGATAGAAGGTCTTGAGATATTGGCATTATTCACATTAGCTGAGATGAGAAAGCAACCTAAATGTCTGCTGATGTATGGATAAAGAAAATATAATATGTACATTATTCAGCCTTGGAATGGAACCAGAGATATTATGCTGAATGAAATAAGCCAGACCCAGAAGGACAAATATTATATTTTCCCTTATTTGTGAAAGTTAATATATAGAGTATAAAATATAATGTATGTCATATTATTTGGTATAAAGTTACAAATATTGCTTCATTGAATTATACTGTAAACCTGATAATATATCCTTGTTTCCCACATATTATATTTGTCACGAATTCCTCATTTTGCAATATTTATATTACTTCTTTCAAGAAAAATAGCATATAAGTATATGTATATAATATCTTCAAATGCAATGAATGTGGGAAAATGTTAACATTTTTTAAATCTTAAAATAAAAAATAAATTTATAAAAAAGGAAAAATTATGGCCAGCGCCATGGCTCACTAGGCTAATCCTCCACCTTGCAGCGCCAGCACACCGGGTTCTAGTCCTGGTCGGGGCGCCGGATTCTGTCCCTGTTGCCCCTCTTCCAGGCCAGCTCTCTGCTGTGGCCAGGGAGGGCAGTGGAGGATGGCCCAAGTGCTTGGGCCCTGCACCCCATGGGAGACCCGGAGAAGCACCTGGCTCCTGCCATTGGATCAGCGCAATGCGCTGGCTGCAGCACGCCGATCACGGCGGCCATTGGAGAGTGTACCAACGGCAAAGGAAGACCTTTCTCTCTGTCTCTCTCTCTCACTGTCCACTCTGCCTGTCAAAAAAAAAAAAAAAAAAAAAAAAAAGAAGGAAAAATTGTGAAAAATTCTGTCGTATGCTACAACATGGATGCACCTTGAGGACATTATGCTAAAAAAAGTAAATGAATTATATAATGATAAATTGTGCATGTTTGCACTTACACTTACATGTGATAATTAAAGTAATCAAACTCTTAGGAAGGTAGAATGGTGATTTCTAGGGACTAGGAGAAAGAGAAAATAGGAATTTATTGTTCAGTAGGTATAGAGTTTTCAGTTACATAAGATGAAAAAGTTCTAGAGAACTATTTTTCAACAATGTGCATATACTTAACAATACTGCAATGTGTGCTTAAAACTTTAAGAGGGTGAGCTCAAGGTTCCAAGATGGTGGAATAGCAACAGTATTGTCAGAATCAAATGAGGCAAAATTAATATTTAAAAGGGGGAGAAAACACATGCCTGAGATAAAGCCATGGTAAAATTGCAGTGGGCAACCCAGCGAGCATAGCAGAGATGGTCCAGGTTCGTGCCAAAAGAGCAAGTAAGAAGAAAACAAAAAAGAACAGCAGAGGCTTGGACCCAGGGAGAGAGCACTGGCCCCAGCAGACCAGGTGAGAGAGGAATCCACAGGTCCATGGAGCTTCAGATAGCAGCAGGAGGGACAGCTGGGCAAACTGCTTCTGAAGTTCCATGTAGGACAAATTAAATAAATAAATGAACTAATAGGGAAGTGACATACCTCCCTCCCCTGTTCCCTCACCCTGCAGGGACTTGCAGCCAGCTGGGAGAAGCCACTTTGCTCTTTTTTTTTTTTTTTTAATTTTTAGATACAGGCAGGTGGCTGCTGCCCCTGCATGTGCCCAGCAACAGTGGGAGATGCCTCATTTCCCACCCATAAACGAGAGCCATAAAAATTCAGAAGAATCCCTTTCCCCATCACACAAGCTGTACCTCAATGGGAAACCCCACCTATTGGAAGCTTGTACCCACCCATCACCATTAAGCAGTGAGCCTAGGTCCAGTAGGCGGGACCTCCGTGTAACTACTGGTAACCCACAGACCTATAGCAGCTCATAACATAGGTAACCCTGCTCACAGGAAAGACTCCACAGATCAAAGGTGCAGTTCGCTAAGCAGTAGGACTAACACTGGGGCATCCACGTAGCTGTGAGATGGGTGGGTCATAGCAACAGAGGTGAACATCCTCCTCCATCCAGATAACCAGAGGAGAACTACAAAGCCCCACAGGGGCCTTATTTTGGATAGTTGCTCCACCCTGGAATAAGGAATAGAACACCCAAGCCACATCTAGCACACAGCTCTCAGTATTCACTGAAAGTACAGATGTCCCACTAAACCACAAAAACACAAACCAAAGATAAAAACAACCAGACCCCCCCCCCAAAAAAAGACACAAATGCAGAAAAACAAGAAACATAAAAAGAATAAGACAATATGAGCCCTCCAAAGGAACAATCCAACACCTCAATAGTTGAAGAGGAAGAGATTGAGGATATGCCAGAAATAGAATTCAGAAAATTAATCATCAGATTACTTAGAAGCAATCAGAAGCAAATTCACAACCTAAATGAAAATTTTCCCATGAAATTGAGATATTGAAGAGAAATCATAATGAAATACTAGAAGTGAAGAATTCAATATATCAAATAAAAACTCAGTAGAAAATCTTAACACAGAGTAGGTGAGAAAGAAGAACGAATATCAGAACTAGAAGGCAAATTTCTGGAAATTTTACAGTCAGACCAAAAAAAAAAAAAAAAGAAATTAGAAAACTAAAAAACACTGTTGGAGATCCACATAATACTACCAAATGACCCAACATATGGATGCTAGGAGTTCCTGAAGGTGTGGAAAGAGAGAAAGGATTAGAAGGCCTTTTTAATGAAATAACAAAAGAAAACAAAAAATAACAAAAGAAAACTCCCCCAACTTGGAGAAAGGAAGCAACATCCAAGTACAGGAAGCACACAGAACTCCCAATAGATGGACCAGAAAAGATCTTCACTATGACATACTGTAGTAAAACTCTACACAGTAAAACATAAAGAAAAGATTCTAAAATGTGCACAAGCGAAATGCCAAACCACATACAGAGGAACTCCAATTAGACTTACAGAGGACTTATCAGAAACCCTAAAGACAAGGAGAAAACAATCAACCCAGAACATTGTACCCTGCAAAGCTCTCATTTATGAATGAAGGTGAAATAAAGCTCTTCCATAACAAATGGAAGTTGAAAGAATTTGTAAAAGATGCTCAAGGATGTGCTACACACAGAAACAGGAACATCACTACAAAAAAAGGTGAAGGCAAAAAACTGTCCTGAAAAAAATGCAATGGAAACTCAAAGTAAAAATTAGGACTATTAATGGAAATATGGCAAGGCAAAGTTGCTACTCAACAAAAGTCACCTTGAATGTAAATGGTCTCAACTTGCAAGTTAAAAGACACAGACTGGCTGAATGGATTTAAAAAGAAAACCCATCTATTTGCTGCCTACAAGAAACCCACCTCACCAACAAAGATACATGTGTGCAGACTGAAAGTGAGAGGATGGGAAAAGATATTCCATGCTAACAGAAACCAAAAAAGAGCCTTTGTAGCCATCTTAATATCAGACAAAATACACTTCAACACAAAAGCGATTAAAAGAGACAAAGAAGGGTACTATATAATGACTAAGGTATCAATTCACTAGGAAGATGTGACTATTATAAACATATATGCACTTAACTACAGGACATCTGACTATTTAAAAGACATGTTAGGCTGGCGCCGTGGCTCACTAGGCTAATCCTCTGCCTTGCGGTGCCAGCACACCGGGTTCTAGTCCCGGTCAGGGTGCCGGATTCTGTCCCGGTTGCCCCTCTTCCAGGCCAGCTCTCTGCTGCTGTGGCCAGGGAGTGCAGTGGAGGATGGCCCAAGTGCTTGGGCCCTGCACCCCATGGGAGACCAGGAGAAGTACCTGGCTCCTGCCATCAGATCAGCGCGGTGCGCCGGCCACGGCAGCCATTGGAGGGTGAACCAACGGCAAAGGAAGACCTTTCTCTCGGTCTCTCTCTCTCATTGTCCACTCTGCCTGTCAATAATAATAATAATAATAAAAAAACAAAAAAAGAAATGTTAATGGCTCTAACGGGAGACATAGACTCAACTACCATAGTAATAGGAGACTTCAATACTCCACTTTCAGCAATGGACAGATGAACCAGAAAGAAAATCATCAAGGAAACAACAGGGTTAATCTACATTATAGACTAAATGGACCTAACATATCTATAGTGCTTTCCACATTACATTTGCAGAATACACATTCTTCTCACCAGTACATGGAACTTTCTCTAAGATAGATCACATACTGGGCCATAAATCAAGTCTCAGCAAATTCAAAAATCTGAAATCATCCCATGCATCTTCTCTGACCACAATGGAATAAAGTTGGAAATCAACAATTCAGGAATCCCAAGAACATATGTAAATACATGGAAACTGAATAACATGCTCCTTTAAGGTATTAAGACCTAGCTAAAAAAGTCCATGAGAGCATTTCAGGCATGGAAAGCCAAGACACTGTGTCAAAAGATTACCTATGTGAAAAATCTCTGTGAGTGAGATCCCAGTGGAAAGAACAGGCCATCAAAGAAGGAGGTACCTTTCTCTGAAGTGAGGGAAGATCATCCACTTTGATTATGGCCTTGACTAAAAAAGGTCAGAGTTTGTGAACTCAAGAAGCTTCCATAGCCTTGGCAGCTCATGACAAAGCCTCAGGTGATTATTGACATCATAAATAAGAGTGTCAATTGTTAAATCAACAACAGGAGTCACTGTGCACTTGCTCTCCATGTAGGACTCTGTCCTTAATGAGTTATACTATGAGAATTAATGGTAAAACTTGTCTTCAAACAGTACTCTATACTTTGTTTGTCGGTGTGGGAGCAAACCGTTGAAATCTTTACTTAGTGTAGAGTTGATCATCTGTATATAAAGATAATTAAAAATGAATCTTAATGAAGAACTGGATGGGAGAGGGAGTAGAAGGTTGGATGGAGTGTGGGTCGGGGGGTGGGTATGGAGGGAAGAACCACATATTCCAAAAGCTGTACCTTTGAAATTTGTATTTATTAAATAAAAGATTTCTAAAAAATTAAAAAAAATTTTTTTTTGATAGGCAGAGTGGACAGTGAGAGAGAGAGAGACAGAGAGAAAGGTCTTCCTTTGCCGTTGGTTCACCCTCCAATGGCCGCCGCGGCCAGCGCACCACGCTGATCCGAAGGCAGGAGCCAGGTGCTTCTCCTGGTCTCCCATGGGGTGCAGGGCCCAAGGACTTGGGCCATCCTCCACTGCACTCCCTGGCCACAGCAGCAGAGAGCTGGCCTGGAAGAGGGGCAACCGGGACAGAATCCGGCACCCTGACCGGGACTAGAATCCGGTGTGCCGGCGCCACAAGGCGGAGGATTAGCCTAGTGAGCCGTGGCGCTGGCCCTTAATTTTAATTTTTTAAGCCAGTGCCGTGGCTCACTAGGCTAATCCTCCACCTTACGGCGCTGGCACACTGGGTTCTAGTCCCGGTCAGGGTGCCGGATTCTGTCCCGGTTGCCCCTCTTCCAGGCCAGCTCTCTGCTGTGGCCCGGGAGGGCAGTGGAGGATGGCCCAAGTGCTTGGGCCCTGCACCCCATGGGAGACCAGGAGAAGCACCTGGCTCCTGGCTCCTGCCATTGGATCAGTTGGTGCGCCGGCCGCAGCGCGCCGGCCGCGGCGGCCATTGGAGGGTGAACCAATGGCAAAGGAAGACCTTTCTCTCTGTCTCTCTCTCTCACTGTCCACTCTGCCTGTCAAAAAAAAAAAAATTAAAATTAAAAAAAGTATGCTCCTAGCCGGCGCCGCGGCTCACTAGGCTAATCCTCCGCCTTGCGGCGCCGGCACACCGGGTTCTAGTCCCGGTCGGGGCGCCGGATTCTGTCCCGGTTGCCCCTCTTCCACGCCAGCTCTCTGCTGTGGCCAGGGAGTGCAGTGGAGGATGGCCCAGGTGCTTGGGCCCTGCACCCCATGGGAGACCAGGAAAAAAGCACCTGGCTCCTGGCTCCTGCCATCGGATCAGCGCGGTGCGCCGGCCGCAGCGCGCTGTCCGTGGCGGCCATTGGAGGGTGAACCAACGGCAAAGGAAGACCTTTCTCTCTGTCTCTCTCTCTCACTGTCCACTCTGCCTGTCAAAAAAAAAAAAAAAAAAAAAAGTATGCTCCTGAGTTAACAGTAAATTATTGAAGAAACCAAAAGAGAAATAAAAAAATTTCTGGAAACAAATGAAGATGATAATACAATGTATCAAAACTTATGGGATACAGCAAAAGCTGTGTTAAGAGGGAAGTTTTTAGCAATTTGATACTACATCAAGAAATTGGAAAAGCACCAAATAAATGAGCTATCAATGCATCTCAAGGACCTAGAAAAAGAACAACAAGCCAAACCCAAAACTAGTAGGAGAAAAGAAATAATTAAAATTAAAGAAGAAATCATCAAAATTGGAACCAATAAACAATACAAAAGATGAGCAAAACAAAGGGCTGGTTTTATGAAAAAATAAATAAAATTGACACATCATTGGCCCAACAAGTCAAAAATAGGAGTGAGAAGATCCATATTAATAAAATCAAATTAAAAAGGAAATGTAACAACAGACACCACAGAAATAGAAAGAATCATCAGAAATTACTACAAAGAGCTATACACCAACAAAACAGGAAACCTAGAAAATATGGTTAGATTTCTGGACATATACCACCTACCTAAATTGAGCACCTAAAAAGACCAATAACTAAGATAGAATTCAAATCAGTAATAATGACTCTCCCAAAAAAGAAAAGCCCAGGACCAGATGGCTTCACTGCTGAATTATACCAGACACTTAAAGAACTAACTGCAATTCTTCTCAAGCTATTAAAAAAAAAAAAAAAAAAAAACCTAAAGGGAATTCTCCAAAATTTTCTATGAAGCCAGAATCACCTTAATTCCTAAACCTGAAAAAGATACAAAAGAGGAAGGCAACTACAGACCAATCTCTCTGATGAACATAGATGCAAAAACCTTCAACAACATACCAGTAAATAGAATCCAACAACATCAGAAAGATCATCCAACCAGATCCGGTGGGATTTATTCCTGGTATGCAGAGATGGTTCAACATATGCAAATCAATCAATGTGATACATCACATTAACAAATTGAAGAACAAAAATCATATGATTAGGACGGCGCCGTGGCTCACTAGGCTAATCCTCCACCTTGCGGTGCCGGCACACCGGGTTCTAGTCCTGGTCGGGGTGCCGGATTCTGTCCCGGTTGCCCCTCTTACAGGACAGCTCTCTGCCATTGGAGGGTGAACCAACGGCAAAGGAAGACCTTTCTCTCTGTCTCTCTCTCTCACTGTCCACTCTGCTTGTCAAAAAAAAATCATATGATTATCTCAACAGATGCAGAGAAAGCATTTGACAAAGTACAACACCCTTTCATGATGAAAACTTTAAGCAAATTGGGAATAGAAGGAACATTTCTCAACATGATCAAGGCAATTTATGACAAACCCATGGCCAGCGTCCTATTGAATTGAGGAAATTTGGAAACATTCCCACTGAGATCTGGAACCAGACAAGGGTGCCCACTCTCACCACTGCTTTTCAATATAGTCCTGGAAGTTTTAACCAGAGCCATTAGATAAAAAAAATAAATCAAAAGGATACAAATCAGTGTGACAGATGATTCAAAAGTTTAAACTGTCTACAAGATATAGCCATATGCTTTGTTATAGACTATAGGTTCTTTTGCTTGGTTGTTTTAAAAACAGGGCCTGTTCTTCATAAAAAATAAATGTTAGCTTGTAATTGGTCCATTTCTGGCTTCTGCTTGCTTGATAATGGCCAAGGCTACCAGACTATGGTTTCTCCTGTCTTTTCCTGGCTGCAGCCACAAATAACACAGCTGGCACCAAGGCCAGTGTTGCATGCTTGACCCTGACCAGTAACAACTGAATAATTGAATTGTTACATTTTTCAATGAGATTACAAAGAAACTGGCTGATTGGCTAACTGCTTCTTGCTTCTGTATGCCTGTTTTCTGCTTACACAAGCCCACAGGTGTAATTAAATGACTGATAAAAAGTAGGTTATGCCTTTAAAAACTCCCCGCCACTGCAACTTGGGGCTGTCTTCTCTGGACTTGCTCTGTGAGAAGGCAGTTGCTAATTGACCTCAAATGTCTCACTGTGTTTTTAATCTGTGCACCCCACAACATCAGGAAAGAGGAAATCAAACTATCCCTATTTGCTGCTGACATGGTCCTATATATAAGGGATCCAAAAGACTCTACTAAGAGAGTATTGGAACTCATAGAAGAGTTTGGAAATGTAGCAGAACATAAAATCAATACACAAAAATCAACTGCCTTTGTATATGCAGACAACGCCACAGTTGAGAAAGAACTTTTAAGATATAACCCACTCACAATAGCTATCAAAATCTCAAATATTTTGGAATAAATTTAACCAAGGATGTCAAAGATCTTTGCAATGAAAATTACAAAACATTAAAGAAAGAATTAGAAGAAGATACCAAAAAATGGAGAAATCTTCCAAGTTCATGGATTAGACTAATATCATCAAGATGCTCATTTTGCCTAAAGCAGTTTACAGATTCAATATGATATCAATCAGAATACCAAAGACATTCTTCTCAGAGATAGAAAAAAAGATGTGAAGTTCATATGGAAACACAGGAGATCTCGGATAGCTAAAGCAATCTTACATAACAAAAACAAAGCCGGAGGTATCACGATATCAGAAGAAGGCATACTACAGAACAGTTATAATCATAACAGCCTGGTATTGGTACAAAAACAGATGGATAGATCAATGGAATGGAATGGAAACACCAGAAATCAATCCAAACATTTACAACTAACTTATATTTGATCAAGGAGCTAAAACCAATCCCTGGAGCAAGGACAGTCTCTTCAACAAATGGTGCTGCGAAATTGGATTGCCACATGCAGAAGCATGAAGCAAGACCTGACACCTTTCACCAAATCCACTCAAAATGGACTAAAGATCTAAATCTACAAGCTGACACCATCAAATTATTTGAGAACATTGGGAAAACCCTACAAGATATTTGTGGCTGGCGCCGTGGCTCACTAGGCTAATCCTTTGCCTTGCGGCGCCGGCACACAGGGTTCTAGTCCCAGTCGGGGCACCAGATTCTGTCCCGGTTGCCCCTCTTCCAGGTCAGCTCTCTGCTGTGGCCAGGGAGTGCAGTGGAGATGGCCCAAGTCCTTGGGCCCTGCACCCCATGGGAGACCAGGATAAGTACCTGGCTCCTGCCATCAGATCAGCACGGTGCACAGGCCGCAGCGCGCCAGCCACGGCGGCCATTGGAGGGTGAACCAACGGCAAAGGAAGACCTTTCTCTCTCTCTCTCTCACTGTCCACTATGCCTGTCAAAAAAAAAGATATTTGCATAGACAAAGAGTTCTTGGAAAAAAACCAAGAGGCACAGGTCATCAAAGCCAAATTTGACAAATGGAATTACATCAAATTGAGAATCTTATGCATTGCAAAAGAAATAATCAGCAAAATGAATAAACAACCAACAGAATGGGAGAAATTATTTTTTTTTTTTGTACAGGCAGAGTTAGACAGTGAGAGAGAGAGAGACAAAGAGAAAGGTCTTTTTTTTTTCCGTTGGTTCACCCCCCAAATGGCCTCTACAGCCAGCATGTTGCAGCCGTTGCGCTGCACCGATCCAAAGCCAGGAGCCAGGTGCTTCCTCCTGGTCTCCCATGCGAGTGCAGGGCCCAAGCACTTGGTGCATCCTCCACTTCCAGGCCACAGTAGAGAGCTGGCCTGGAAGAGGAGCAACTGGGACAGAACCCAGCACCCCAACTGGGACTAGAACCTGGGGTGCCAGCACCACAGGCAGAGGATTATCCTAGTGAGCCGCGGCGCCGGTCAGAAATTATTTTCAATAAAACTGATAAAAGATTAATAACCAGAATATGAAAATATGTCAAGAAACTCAACAACAACAAAACAAACAATCTCATTAAGAAATGGGCAAAGGACTTAAACAGACATTTTTCAAAAGAAGAAATCCTGATGGCCAACAAATACATGAAAAAATGAAGAGGATCACTAGCCATCAGACAAACGTAGATCAAAATCACAATGAGGTTTCACCTCACCCCAGTTACAATGGTTTTCATACAAAAATCAACAAACAACAAATGCTGGTGAGGATGTGGGGAAAAAGGCACCCTAATCCACTGTTTTTGGGAATGTAAACTCATAAAGCCACTGTGGAAGACAGTGTTGAGATACCTGAGAGGTCTGAACATAGACCTACCATGTGACCCAGCCATCATGGCCTTGGGTTCTTCTTTAAAGACAATTAAGTTTCTAAAAAGAAACAGAGGGGAGGAAGGTATGAAAAGAAGAAGGAGGAAAAAAAGCGAAATCACCTTCAAGAAGCAATAACATAGAACAGCCCTTGTGTAGACTGTTGAGAGAGAGTTCTAGTTTTTTTTTATTCCATTCTTACTTTCTTTTTCTTTTTCTTTCTTGTACTAAACAGGAGGAGGAGAAAGGGGTAGGGGAGAGTGGGTGGGAGGGCAGGCATGGTTGGAAGAGTTTTTGTGTTCCTAATGTTGTATTTATGAGATACATACAAATAAGAAAAACTTTAACAGGGTAAATTTATATGGTTTATTTTAAGCCAGAGCTAAAAATCTACAAAGACAAAGAAGAACTAATGTTTTGGTAACACAAAGGAAAAGGTAATTAATCTTAATTCAGAGTTGTACAGCTTCAGAGCAGTGGCAGCGTTTGACCTGAATTTTGAAAAATGAATAAAATTTTGATGTACATTAGGGCATGGAAAAGCACGAACAAGACCCTAGGGAGTGAAAATTCATGGACTGTTTGAGGAACAAGCAATCTGGGTGGCTGCAACATAGGCACTATGGAAGGAACAGTTTAAACCACTTCTCAAACAACTTGCTTTAAAAGACAATAACATCTTTTTTATTATCCACAATTTACAGCTGTTTTACCAGTATGGAATGTTATTTTACATCCTTATTGTAAAAATATTGTAGACCACAGCTTATTTAGCACTGTTCTTAGAAACCATGAAAAGAAATGAGGATTGTGATTCCCTTTAATCTTGGCTCCCCCCACCCTCACCATTTAAATTTTGAACAGCTGTTTTTCATGACCTGCTGTAGAACAAAGCAACTCAAGAAATATAAACAGTGAAAATTATTCATGAAAGAAGTGTGTATAGTAAACTCATTATTAAGTTTGTAATTCTTATACATCTGAAGATACATTTTGATGTTGTCAAGGTCTTTTATTCTAAGATAGTCGTCATTCTTAAAGGTCAAGTCTTATTCCCATCTAATTTGACAAAGATATTGAGAATCAAAATAAAAAGTTGGGAAGAATTGAGAGTAAAGTAGTGAATTTATATTTGGACATGTTTTAAATGCCTGTGGGACATCAGTTCAAAGAGGAGATTTGAGCTCAGGAAAGAAGCAGACTAAAATGAAAGATTGAGATGCATCAACCAAAAAGTGGTAGTCATAGGAGCGTATGTTATCACCCAAGGAGAATGTGTACAAGATAAAAAGAAACTGACTAAAGAAAAAAATCCCAGGAGACCCAATAATAGAGTGATGGACAGCAGAAGATTCAGGTAAAAGAGACTGAAGATCAATCAGGAGTTAGAGATGGTCTGGAATAGATGAGGTATGAGATGAAGGGAAATGCTGATGAGAGTGCCAAGTGCTGCAGCAGCCAGGTGGGAGGGAAACCGAAACATAACTATTGAATCCCTCAGTAATGTGGTTAATTTGCTAGACAAGTCTGAGTAGAACATCGAATGAATTCAGAAGTGTGTGGTTCCAAAAATGTGACAGACTTGATAACCTGAAAACCTCCCACTGAAGATCCTACAAACCTTGGCTATAATTTACCATTCTTGAAATGCATTGTTGAACTAAAAAAAAAAAAATCAAGGAAAATAGCCAGCTGACAAACAAGCCTTCCCCCAAACTCCCACAGTATGACGTGAAGATCTTGCAAACACTGTTCAATGACATTAGCTGGTGCTGTGATTGGGAAAGAATGGTAGGAGGGAGAGCAGTTAATCTTTCTCAACTAGTTTTTGATTTGACACACACAAGGGAAAAATAATGAGTGTGGACTGTGATGCAGAGAGTTTTAACTGAGGCATTCTCATAACCAGGGTCCTCAAAAGGACCTATTTAAGAGTGGAACAGAAAAAATTCATTCTCTAGCACAGGGAGAAGGTGATAGAATTTGTTTGAGTCTTCCTGAATATTAGTAGGTAAACAACCATGAATGTTCTTTAGATTACAAAATTCTGTCATTAATAGCAACATTGATGGAACTGGAGGACATGATACTAAATAAGTCAGAGACAGAAATATAAGCATGACACCTGTGTGTGAAAGCTAAAGCTGATGTCAAAACTAGGGAATAAAGAATGGTTTCCAGAGGCTAAATAGGGTATAAGGGAGGATATTTACACCTAAATAGGGTGTAAGGGTTGCAGTTGGATGAAAGAAACAACTCTTAACATTCTGTAGCACAGTAAGACAACCATGACCAACAATTAATGGAATGTTTGAAAAATAGCTAATAGAGAGGATTTTGAATGTTCCCAACAAAAAGAAATTATATGTACAGGTTGATAGAACTGCCAGTTTCCCTGATCTGATCATGATATATTGTATTCATATATTGAAATATCATAGTGCATACTATAGATCCATTTTTAAATATTGAAATAATTTAAAAAAAAAATAAGAGCAATGGGGTCGGTGCTGTGGCAAAGCAGGTTAAAGTCCCAGCCTGCAGCACTGGCATCCCATATGGATGCTAGTTTAAGTCTTGGCTGCTCCTCTTTCAATCCAGCTCCCTGCTATGGCCTGAGAAAGCAGTAGAAGATGGGCCAAGTGCTTGGGCCCCTGCACCCACATGGGAGACCCAGAAGAAGCTCCTGGCTCCTGGCTTTGTATAGGCCCAGCTCCAGCCGTGGCAGAACCAGTGGATGGAAGACCTCACTTTCCTTGTCTCTACCTCTCTCTGTAACTCTTTAAAATAAATAAGTCTTTTAAAAAAGAAGCAAAAAAAGAGAAGGTACTTAGAAATGTGAAACAGCAGGACTATGGAGGTGTGCAGTGTTCAAACCTCAAAGCCAAGAAATTAACATAAAAAAGTATCAAATGTGTCTTAGATGTTTGATTTCCCTAGGGTTTCTATAATAAACAGATGATATACAGAAAATCTCCCAAAACCTGTACTATATTCATCTCCCTCTCCCTCTCCCTCTGGCTCTTAAGTGAACAAAATAAATTTTAAAACTTTTTAAAAGAAAGAAAAGTCAAGTTTTAATAGCAAAGACAAAGAGGAAACTATGCTTATCCAAGACCTGGGACTAACATGGCAAGGGCAAAGAGCTTATTTTTTGGCATTTTGTATTCTCACTCATAATTAGTAAGACAAATTCCAGTTTTTAAAAATGGAAAATTTATGAACTGTTGGCTTTTTCGTTAGTGAAAATTTTATAATAACTTTCATGGTTTCATGACTCTAACAATACAAATTATAGTAAATGACTATGCTGTAAGCAAAGGTAAAGACCAGGGGACATTTTAACTGGTCAATATTTGAAAAAGCAGATGTAGCAACACCGGAGCAGGAATTCTGCATTGCAACATGCTGGAACAGAATGATAGCTACTCCCTTTAATAGAGCATTCTTGCACCACATACTTCACTCCATTAAGATAACTCACTCCTACAAGGGAGAGGGTACTTGAAACAAATGTGGAAATAGAATTAAAAGGTAATTTAATTTTGGTGCAAAATTTTTGAATCCATACATATGATGTGCCTTCCAAAAGTTAATGTAAGATACACAGCATGAAAAAATTATGCATGAATTTAAAATTTTGCACCAAAATCATCTTTTAATTTCTGTTTTTCACAAACTTTTTAAAGTCCCCTCTTATTTGAGGTGATAACTATTGTAATACATCAGAAACTCCTCTCAGAGGGCTTGGAGTCCAAGAGGGTCTTAGAATCATTTCTTATGTTTCCAAGTCCTCTGCTGGTAGAAGGACAATGTGAAATTTTAACTAGGAGCTTAACAGAGTTAGGCTAAATTAGGAGAGAATATAACTTCCATATCTTAGCCAAAATTACCAATCTCTCTTATTCCATTTGTTTACTTTATTCTCTACCCCCCTAAAATTGTTTCGTAGGAAACATTTGTTAAGTACAAGCTACTTGATTTATATTGTTGTTTACAACTGTAGCATTTTCTTTTCCTCTTTTAATTATTTCCATTTAATTAACAAAATTCCTTAATCTAGTTTATTAAGCTTTCATTATCTGGCCCCTGCTTATTGCTGTAGGTGCATCTCTGTTAAGGCAGCTAGATAGATAATAGCCTATGGGGGGGGGGGGGGCAAAGGAAATGAAAAGTTTTAAAGAAAATAAATCTTTGTGTAATGGAGTGAGTGAACAAGTCCTGAAAGTAGGACGCAGCCTCTTGCCCACCCTTTATTAAAAGGAATTCACTGAATTGAGGCAGAGATACAGCTGGTCCTATCGTGCTGAAGGAGTCACTTGCTTCTCCAGTGGAAAAGAACCCTGATGGCAAGGATTGTCCAGAGGGGCTTGTTTAGGGGACTGATTCCACATCCAAAAGTCCCCCACCCAGGCTTTTCCAGAAAAGGAGAGAAGAAGCAACAGGGGCCCCATACTCATGTCCACAAAATCCCCACTCTGAATGCAGACTGGACTCTCGGTCCCTGAGACACCCTCCTGGTCTATCAGCTGTAGCAATTTCTATCTTCACTTTTTCCAATAAACCATGCAAAAATCACCTTCTCATCTGCTCGCTCATCAGCCACATTCTTTGTCATTGATAGAACAAGTTCCTGGGATTCAAATCAGTGATTACATCTCTCTCCACTTTTCCCTGGTTCCATTCCAACTAAACAAATACAGTTAATAACAGATAGCCCTCCAAAATTTAATGCTAGCAGTTTGTACATGCTGCTACCTTACTTGGAAGTCTTTCTTTATCACTGTCCTACTACCAACCCTCTATTAATGTTCAGCTCAGGTCAAAGTCTCTCTCAGCTTCTTTTTTTTTTTTTTTTTTTTTTTTTTTTTTTTTTTTTGACAGGCAGAGTGGACAGCGAGAAAGAGAGAGACAGAGAGAAAGGTCTTCCTTTACTGTTGGTTCACCCTCCAATGGCCACTGCAGCCGGCGCGCTGCAGCTGGTGCACCACACTGATCCGAAGGCAGGAGCCAGGTGCTTCTCCTGGTCTCCCATGCAGGTGCAGGGCCCAAGCACTTGGGCCATCCTCCACTGCACTCCCGGGCCACAGCAGAGAGCTGGCCTGGAAGAGGGGCAACCAAGACAGAACCGGCGCCCCAACCAGGACTAGAACCCGGTGTGCCAGCGCTGCAGGCAGAGGATTAGCCTATTGAGCTACAGTGCCGGCCTCAGCTTCTTAACATGAGTCCTTCACCCACAAAGTTGGGTTAGATGCCTTGCCTTTGCACATTCATGAACTCAAAAATATGCTGTATCTGTGTTACAGATTATTTTTTTGCTTTTATGTATTCACTGGATAACCAAAATCTTGAAAGCCAGAAAAGACAATGGACTTAATATCTTAGCATGACCGTAAGCCTGACAATTTGCACAATTGCTTCTTCACTGTCATACTAGGTGTTAACAACACAACTTGAACTCTGAAAGTTATTTCTTCATTTTATCTGCTTTTGATTCCTGGCACTACCCAGTTATATCCCCCAAGCAAATTTTCCAATTATAATTTTTATTTTTTCTAATATTTAATACCTTCCATTTATGCTCACAGAAAACATTTTCTGATTTCATAACAAATGATATAAACCATTATCCAAAATGATATTTTGTAGGAAACATAACTCAAAATGAGACAGCAGTTTTCTCAGGCAACAAATGTTTATTCTAACATCCATCTTTTAGATGACTTATAAACTGAGCCCTCTTATGACAGAGTTCAATTTCCTTAAACACACTGTGCTTTCAGCAGCCTCTTCACAGCTTCTCTCCTCTTTCCTGCCCACTGCCCTCAACACATACACAAATCCACGAACAATCCTTACTATACAAACCTGTTTGGCTTTCAATTACAAGAGATGTCAGACTAATGGATTGGGACTGACACTGTTCCTATTCCATTCAAGCAGCACAGTCAATAGAAAATAAATCTCCATCCATCAGTATGCTAGAAGTCGGAAGGATTCTTGGGTCACTCTTTTTATTCATCTAGAGAATACCTTGGAACTCTGTAAAAACTACTCAGAACTCTGTAAAAACCATACTCAGCTGAGGGACACACATACTTCCCTATCAAGAAAATACTGATTTGTGCATATAACCACTGAAGGGACTATAAAGATTTCAAGCTTAGTTTCACCAGAATTGATCAAATTTAGCACAAAGAAAAAATTTCAAACAGGTATCCCTTTAGAACTTAAATTCCTACTAGGATCTGAACACCAGTGTTGGGTGAGTTCCATAAGCAAAATACTTTGGTATACAAAAACCAGAAGAATCTTCCCATATTCAAATTGAATGATAAACCCCTAATTCACTGAATAACAAAGTAATGTAATCAAATTACTTGCCTTTTGAAGGTATATCTTAGCTTACAGAGTAGCATGTCAGTCTGCTGTCTCCTTCTTACTAAGAGGCCATGTTTATCACATCACCTATTTAAACCAACAGAGTGGCTCCTTGATATTTGCAGGAGTTTATGAACACAAAAATCGCTCACTACCCAAAGCCTCCTAAAGTCTAGGCCTAATCTGTACCATATTTTCATCTTCTATGTGATCTTTCCTTGTCTTTTTAGGAGGTTATAGCTTGGTACACACACTTTCCATACGGTTTCACCTGCCTATTAGGTCTCATCCAAATGAGATCAATCAGAATTCTCCTAGCTATTGGCATTCTACCTAGTCCTCTACTTTTGACTTGCAAATGTAAGTATTGGTATACATCTCAAGATGATCTTCAAATGAAGTCATATGGAAAACCCTATTGTACTAAGAAGTACTCGAAACAAATGAAAGGAATGGTGTTTGAGGCAACCTCACATACTCTCCTCAACAGAACATACTTGGAAAATATCTTATCTACTTTAATATTTACATTTTACAAATAAGGAAAGAAGTAGTCTTATAGACAAGAATTTACCCAAAGCCACATATCTCGTTCAGGCAGAATCCAGGGCTCCTACAGTGCAAAAGGTCATTATGAAGTGCTAGACTATACATTAAACCTTGAGTTAAAAAAGATGAGATACATCTGATTTACCTGCAAGTCTTCATTAATCAACAAACATACAATGGCTTGACTTAGGATTATCTGATCTTATGACATACAAATGCAATATGGGTTCAATTGCTAATTTTAAATTTCGATCTTTTTTCCAATATGTGGCATTATATTATCTTATAATTCAGGGCAGATGCAGTAAGCCACAGCTCCCAGGAAGGAACATGATCACAAGGGGAAAACAAATGATATCGACAATGTACTGTGTTCTGAGCTGTGATTTTCGGTGGTTTGGGTGTATTAAATGTATTTTTGACTTAAGGTGGGTTTATCAGAATGAATTCTCATTGAAAGTCCACGAACAGCTGTATATTCTGTGCTTGTATTATCCCAAGAATTGTTCTAGACATTGGAGAATTAGAAGTGAAGGATATAGAAAGAGCTCTTTCTTCATCGGACATATTCTTGCTCAATATTGACAATTAAGATAAAGTAGATTAGTGTTTGTCAGGAACTGGAGGAAGAAGAAAATGAAGAAGGGGCCGGTGCTATGGTGTAGTGGGTAAAACTCCTGCCTGCAGTGCCGGCATCCCATACGGGCACTGGTTTGAGACTCGGCTGCTCCACTTCCAATCCAGCTCTCTGCTATGGCCTGGGATAGCAGTAGAAGATGGCCCAAATCCTCAGGCCAGTGCACTCACGTGGGAGACCTGCAGACATGGCTCCTGGCTCAGCTCCGGCTGATGCAGCCATCTGGGGAGTAAACCAGCAGATGGAAGACCTCTCTCTATCTCTCTATCTCCCTCCCTCCCTATCTCTCTCTCTGCCCCTCTGTAGCTCTGCCCTTCAAATAAATAAACAAATCTTTTTTAAATAAAAGAAAATGGAGAAATGACTGCTAATAAGTATCTAGTTTCTTTTTGAGGTGATGAAATTATTTTTCAATAGATGGTGGTAATGGTTTCACAACTGTGTGGATATACTAATAACCAGTGACTTGTATACTTCAAAAAGTCAAATTTTGGGTGTGTGAATTATATTCAATTTTAGAGATGAAAAATGCACTCAGAACTCAGATATAAATGAAACAAAGACATTACAGTGATAGCAAATACAAGAAAACCTAGAAATTATGTCCAGGGAAAGCCTGTCTGAGAAAGTAATAGTCTCATACCAGAAATGTAAGCATGATCTAGGTAAACAAAGTAAGAGGGAATGGTGTCCCTAGAATAGGGAATAGCATCAAGACCCTGAGACAGAAGGAGCTTGGTGTGTTTTAGGAACTCAAAGGAGAAACAATGGAAAGAAGAACTCAAGAAGTTAGAGGAACAAGCAGATCACAAGGCATTTATAAGTTATGATAAACATTTTGGATTTTATCATATGTGCATTAATATGCCATTAAATATTTTTGGAAAGGGAGTGATATCTGTTAACTCATTTAACAAATTTAATTGTCATCTACCAGGTGCTAAACATTGGTCTGGAACAGGAGGAATGGACATAAACAGCCAGACAAATCTTGTTTTCATGAAACTGCCATTCCAGTAGAGGTAACAGTCACCCAATCAATCAATAAATGAAGCATAGTATACATGGATGTTAATCGGTCTGTAACAATAAGAAAGATAAGTGGAGAGGGGATGCTATTTTAATACGATGATTGAGAAGACTTCACTGTGATGTGATATTTGATCAAAGACCTGAAATAAGTGAAGGAGCAAGCCATCAGCATTTATGAGAAACTGTGAGCTAGAACTGCCCATCACACAGGAGGAAAAGCCAAACTGAGAGGTCCAGCAGACTACTGAAGAGAGTGGTTCAAGGAATAAAGAATGCTGGGAAAAAGCAATCTAGGTGAAGACTAAAAATTGTTGAATTTTGAAATATGGCTATCACTGGTAAACTCATGATTAAAAATAGTTTCAGTAAAATGACAGCTGGTATTGGTTAATTGAAATGAATTCATGGAAACTGGGAAAATATGTGGAAATTAATGTGCATTGCTATTTAGAGAAATTTTCTCTCAATGGGAGCAAAAAAATGCAGCAATATCATGAGCAGGTTTGGGTAGATATGCTTACACATATGATCTCTGTTTAGCAACACTAGTAAACTTTCTACCAGGCATGTATCTATACATTTTTCAATTAATTTTAAACCAACAAATTATATCTCAGAATAGTCAAAGAAAAATTTAAGCTCCTATCATCTACATGGCTAAAATATAATTTTCCAGTAAGTTTATATGTTCACCTGAATGTTCATCAGATTCTTTAATCTCACTTCTATGTGATATTCTCTAATCATAAGAGAAACACACAAATAATAGATGATGTTTCAGATTATTCTTGTCTTCCTTATATATCCACCAATCCCCACAATACTAGGTATGTTACATAATTTGCTCTTTTGCTGTTCAAGAGATGTTGTTATATGTTCGGAAAATCTAGCTAGCTGATGGAAGAAGTGAGGATCTTGTTCACAAAATTTGAAAGAATTATTATCCAAAACATGAAATTTCAATAGAATTGAGAGTGAGAAAATATACTTCCTATAATTGAGTTTTTAAATCAACCATAATATGCATTTATTCTTTCTGTCTCTTAAAGCTTCAACAACAAAGGTATTGGTAACCATTTTGCTCTTTTATTTGGTCATCTGACATGAAACCACCCAAGATTACAAAGTACAAGATTAAGCCTCATACTTCCCAGTGGGATTTGAAACATGCCTGGACTCTTTGGTGTAAGAAAATAGGTAATTCCCAGTGAGGGAAAATGTTACACTGTAAATAGCTGCCTCTTGTATTAATCTACAGCCTTTATTATTTGCTTCATTTTCTTTCATAAGATTAACATTTAAAAGCTTCTTTGTCACAGAATGAAATTGAATTGTGAAATGTGCTCCTGAATAAATAATTTCTTCCTGAATGTTAATTATATAGGCAATTATACTGACATGTAATTTTACATAAATACACTGTTAGAGATTCTACAGATGCGAACAAATGTACAAATGCCTCCACAATTGGAAAAAAAGTTTCTAAAGTTGAAATGAAGGCATTTAACATGCTGGATAAATACAGAACATTTGACGTATTGAATATTAATATGTATGTTTATGGAACTCATCACAAAGCTTCAGGCAACAACACAGCCCAATATTCATAAACACAAAATGTACATATTTCTTTATATTTTCATAAAAATGACAGTAAGTATGTTAATACTAAGAGATCTAAGTCAAAAGTTTTAAATGAGACACCTTCCAAATTATAAGGATCTGAAAAGAAAATGTTCCTAATTTTGACATTCACAATTTTTCTTATTGTGAAGTATTTATTGTATGCAATTATCATGTTATTTGAAAATAAAATAATAGTAATGAAAGACTAGTTTTCAAAAAGCTACCTCACTAATTAAGTATAGCCAAAAGATTTTTTTTTTTTAATTTGGAATGCAGAGTGACAAAGAGAGGGAAGGACTGAGGGAGGGAGAAATCTTCCATCTTCCTTTTCACTCACCAAAAGGCTACAACCACTAAGACTGTGCCAGACCAAAGCTAGGAGCAAGGAATTCCATAGAGGTCTCCCACGTGGGTGGCAGGAACCAAGTACTACTTGCCTCTCAGGTGTATTAGCAGGAGGCTGAATTGGAAGTGGAGGCAGGACTCTACCCCACTCATTCCAATATGAGATGGGGGCATCCCAAGCAGCAACCTAACCTGCTGCACCACAATGCCTGTCCCAATCAGTGGAATTGTAATCAAATTCCTACTTTATTTTTTAAAGGTTTATGTTTGAAAGGCAGAATAAGGCGGGGGCTGGGGGGAGGTTTTCATTCTCTGGTTCATTTGCCAAATGGCCTCAAGGACTACAGCTGGGCCAAGCCCAAGCCAGGAGCCTGGAAATCCATTCAGGTCTTGCACATGGGTGGCAAGGGCCCAAGCACTTGAGCTGTCTTCCACTGACTTCCCAGACACAGTAACAGGGAGCTGCATGGAAAGCAGAGCAGCAGGGACTCCAGCTGGCACTCACACGGGACGCTGGCAATGCAGACAGAGGCTTGACCAGCTGGCTACAATGGTGATTTCAAACTCTGCTTTAATAAAAATCACAATCAAATTAAATCTACACTAATTTTCTTCAATATAGTAATGAAAAAAAAGGCAATATTTGAGTACTTACCAAAGTCAGGGATTTTTTTTTAAATCTGCCCAAGTTCATAACAATAACAATAACAATAACAATAACAATAACAATAACAATAACAATAACAACAACAAAAGATAAACCTAAGATTCAAATCCAGATCTGGCTAACCCCAAAGTCCACACTATTAAGTTGATCCTATTTTGTAACATAGAAAGAAAAACCTAGGATTAGACCAGAGTTCAAAATCTGTCAGTGATTTTAATCACAACATTTTCTTTTTTCTTCATTTATAAATATTTATCCTGAGTTTGTGTGAAAAGTGAGTTAAATGCAGCATCCAAATAATTTCTCACAATTAGAAGAATCAAATTCTTGAGAATTTTTTAATCTTGACATAGTATTTATTTGATTTTTTTGCCTTTTTAATTCTAAAAAGGGAACAAATTTTATGTATTTTATATATACAGCTTTGAGTATAATGATACTTTCCCTCCCTACCCACCCTCCTTCCTCTTTTTCTTCTTTTTCTTTTAATTTTTACAATGGAATACTTTCAGTTTACTTTATAATCATGAGCTTAACCCTCCACTAAATAAAGATTCAATAAGTAGTAAATAGAAAAATCACTGTTCCTCTAGAGTATAGATAAGGGCTATAAACAATAATCAAATCTCAAAATGTCAATTTCACTCATCTACATTACATTTTTGTACTCTGTATATTAGCTACCACAAATCAGGGAAAACATTTAATATTTGTCTTTTGGGGACTGGCTTACTTCACTAAGCATAATGGTCTCCAGTTACATCCTCCAAAAATCAAAAAATAATAAATGCCAGCGAGGATGTGGAGACAAAGGTTCTATATACACTGTTTGTAGACATCCTTGCTATTTTAAAAGAAACTAGCTGATTAAGGTTTTAAATGTCACCTGATAAATCATTCTCATTCAAAATACAACCTGCAAAGCAGAAGCATCAAGATCTTCTGGGATCTTGCTAGAAATGCAGAAACCCAGGCTCCATCCCCTGCTGCATGATTCCTCAGTTTGAGACAGGCCAATACAAACAGTAGGTCACACTCAGGTTCACATACACTCTGCACTAATCTCTCTAAAATCACAATGCAGTTTAAACATATCACTTGCAAGTAAGCACTGCAAAGTTCTTGTACTTGATAAAATGATGAGAATGAGAAGGCAGCAGATTCACAAAGCAAGATCCAGGAAGAAAAATGCTGCATTTATAATTCCCCCAAATTTTCCTATCTATAAAGCCAACCCAGAAAAGCTCTGATTAAGAAATTTCTAAGCAGCCAACTTTTACTACTGCTTGTACTACTGCTCAACTTCAGTGGGAGGATTCTGTTTTCAGAAAGTATTTCCATCACTAATGTTAAAAAAGAATAGATATAAATTTTACTTTATATTAAGCCTTGTTTGTACTTGCAGTGCACTTTTATGAATCACCAAATACCATATTGATACCATCAACAGTCTTATAACATGTTTAGGAGAACAAATTATTATTCTGAATTCACAATATATTCATTAATTTGTCCATACAACTACACAATCAGTAAATATTATATAGCTTACTTTTTATTTATTTATTGCTTATACTTCTGTAGAATTCACAATACTCTGTTTTCCCTTTCTCATATTTTCTTAGCATTAACAATGAAATATTTTACAGGCATATCAGTGGCTACTGAAACTTTCTCAGTTTCCACATATGAAAAAGTACAGGTAAAAATTACCTGTAACTCTGTGTGGAGTAAACAGTTGTTTACTTCAGGGTATGAGGGAAGTCTTATTGCTTATATTTAGTAGAAGAAAACAATCCATTGCTGCTCAATGAAACAGCAGGGAAATTATTTTAGGATATTAAATGACTTCATACTTTAGGAGAACTGTGGAAAATGGGCATATGCTGAGATCCACAGAATGACTCCCAAGCCATATTACAGAACTTGAACACTAGGCCGGCGCTGTGGCTCAATAGGCTAATCCTCCACCTGCGGCACTGGTACACAGGGTTCTAGTCCAGGTTGGGGCGCCGGATTCTGTCCCGGTTGCCCCTCTTCTAGGCCAGCTCTCCGCTGTGGCCTGGAAAGGCAGTGGAGGATGGCCCAAGTGCTTGGGCCCTGCACCTGCATGGGAGACCAGGGGAAGCACCTGGCTCATGGCTTCGGATCAGCGTCGTGCGCCAGCTGCAGCGGCCATTGGAGGGTGAACCAACGGCAAAGGAAGACCTTTCTCTCTGTCTTTCTCTCACTGTCCACTCTGCCTGTCAAAAAGAAAAAAAAAAAAAAAACTTGAACACCAGGAGAGAGACAGTCCCTGACACAGTCAGGACACGGTACAATGAAGAAGCTGACTGGTGCATCAGGAAATCATTGTAATAGCTTTTAGTTCCAGAATCACACCACTTTACCATGAACCACACCATTCCTTCTTCCAAAAACTTCAGCAAAATGACAAGCCCCCAAATGTTTTAGGATTTTTTTTTTCATTCTCAATTTATATTTTTCCTATCAAGGTGTCTTGGGTTCCTGTTATTGCCTGTTTCTGCCAGCATAATATCACTATCGAAGGCAGCCATTGTGTTTTTCTTGGAGAAGGAAAATAACTAACACTCTACATATACAAAGCAAGCTGGAATGTTGGAATGTTGGTATTGCTTTAAGCCATGATGGCAAGAGTGCTGTTTGAGGACAGAAAAATTTAAATCCATGATGTCCACTATTCTTTCTTCAAGATATGTAGTTACCTATATGGTCTGAATTCCTAAAAAAAATTTTATATATTCTTGAATATCAGTGATGGATACTGTAGAGATTAGTAGAGTTTTAAGTTGTACTCCATCATCTATACATAACTGAAAATTAGTTAATCAAATCTCTTTATGATAGTCATCAGAGATCACTGTACAGAAGGAAACATAAGAGATCTTTTATATTCCAGGCCCTTACAGATATTACATTACTTCATTTATTCATTCTTTTCTTCACTGCTTACCAACTTTTGAGGAAGCTAAGTGAAAATTGTCTTCATAATCCTCATTATAGAGAGGAGAGAAAATGAGTGGGAATTTAAGTAAGTTGTTTGAATTGCAAGATAAACTCCAAACCTTTCTCTTGGTTCTCATTGATGTGCATATGGGCAGGTCAGGAATTTACAACTTGTGGCACAAAGGAATATGATCCAATGTGAGATGTGTGGATGGATACCAAATACAGAGGGAAGGGGGCTAAATCAAGAAGTACCCAACTGTCAACCTGCACTTGGGCCATCCTCCACTGCCCTCCCAGGCCACAGCAGAGAGCTGGACTGGAAGAGGAGCAACCAGGACTAGAATCTAGCGCCCATATGGGATGCCAGTGTTGCAGGCAGAGGATTAACCAAGTGAGCCACGGCGCTGGCCGCAAGAATGAGATTTCTTGACAATCCTTGAAATATTAGCTGATGTTCTCCTGCTGGACATTGCAGAATAACATCAGCAGGGGCTGAAGCATTAGCTACCTTTTTAGATGAACTCACATACAAATTCCACACACTATCCAGCAATCTCTATTCAGACCATGTCCCCCATATAAGTAAACTACAGTGTTCTAGAAGTCATTTAAATTTATTAATACTATCTCAACCCTATTTGGTATAGGATTTGGGGAGTGAGGAAGAATGAATAATTTCATCTAAAACAGATCCTGGGAGGATTCCGAGATGGTAGAATAGGGAGGGAGCTTACTGCTCTAGTCTAGGGGAAGATAGTTTTTAAAAAATGGAGGGAGTGCAATCGCAGGGAAGAATTAGGAAGAAAGCTGCAGTGGAAACTCCACGGAAGTTAGAGGGATGCTGTGGATCTACGTGGTGGGTGTGAACGCACAACAGGAGCATGGACACAACACAGAACCCAGCAGGCAAGAGCCTCAGCACCAGCTTTGGAGAGTGAAGTGAGACCAGACTGCAGTGGCCCAAGCCACTTGTGATAAAGCTGGGGGTGAGATCTTGGCAAGAGTCTGTCCTGGAGCCCTGTTGGAAACTGTGTACCTGCCAACCTAGAGAGAAAAAAGGGGCACATTTCTCTCCCCCTGAGCCCCCAACAATGGTGCCCTGCAACTAGCTGAGAGAGGGTGGATGCCATTTCAGACATATGTAACAGCTGCACCAGCTTGTGCGAGCGCTCGTGCACACACCTAGCAACCAACAAAGAAGACACACCTGAGTCTGGCTGGGAGCATTGACAGGGGGCTGTGGACCCATGTAGGACTGTGAGATGCCCCCACCCTCCCAGCATATCACAGACTCTGGGACTTAGACTGCCTGGGTAGAGTATATACAGGAGGCTGCCTCTGGGAGCATGCCAGAGCAGGGAGGATCCTTGGTACCCCATAACTGTGGAAACCTTGTGTGCTAAGGCTGTGGAAACATTGTGGCCACTTGGGAGGGTGCACACTGTGACTGGGTCTCTGGGCAGTCATTGTGGGAGGCTCCACACACTTGGGGATCCCTGATTGCCTAGGGTGGGTCATTGCTACAGGATCTGTGCTCACACTGAGGACTGCATGGAGCATTTGTGTAGTTCTTGTGTCAGCACAGACAAATATTGCATCCACTGGGGCTAGCACCTACCATTGTTTGCCTTGGAGGAGAGAACGTGAGGATGAGACTATATCAACAGAGTTGATCAAATGCTCCCCTCTGATAAAAAAAAAAAAAAAAAGGAAGAGACCTACCACACCTAATTCAAGTGTCATCTGGGATATGCCCCTCACAGTGGGAGCACTAAACAGAGCTCCCTGTCCACACCTAGCATTTGCCTCAACGTATTCACTGAAAGAACAAACACTCCACTAAGACACAGAGGCATAGCCCAAAGATAAAAGCCATCAGAGGGAAAAATAACAAGTATATGCAAAAATGACTAAAAATAAACACAGAAATTCAAGAACCAAGAATAAGGAAGACAACATTATGCACCAAAGGAATACAACAACACTTCAATACCAGAAAGTGAAGATAGAGAGATTGATGAAATGCTGGAAATGGAATTCAAAAATTAATCATATAATTATTCAGAAGTAATCAGAAGCAACTCCATGATATAATGAAATCTATACATGACTTGAATGAAAATGTTCCCATGAGTAGGAGGAGGCAAGATGGCGGAAAAGGAAGGGAGCACATTGATGGTCCGGGGAGAGACAGTTTAATAAAAGTGGATATACTGCAGGTTCAAGGAAGAGTAGGGGAAGAAACAGCAGAGGAAACTCTTCCGGAACTCATGATTCACAGTGGACCTGTGTGGAGAGCGTGGGAGCCCACAGTTCGGGACACCAGCGGCAGACTCAACACACCAGCGCTGGAACGCAAGGTGAGCCGAACCTCAATAGCCTGAGACACCCGCAGGCAAGCGGAGAGAGGAGACTAGAGGGAACGACCCCCGGGGTGGGGGAAAGTTCACCAGGCTAACTAGAAGAGAGAGAGAGAGAAAAGAAAAAAAAAAGTGACTGGTATGGACACGGGTTTCTCTCTCTCCGCTCCCCTCTCAAAGGCGAGCAAGACAAAGAGCAGGCGCCATCTTGGACATACGTCATAAGCAGAGCGACCTCAGGTCTGCACCGGCCCTGAGCCTAGCAGAAAAACCTGACTCTGGGCGGGGCGAATTAACAGGAGATTAGGACCTAGTAAATTTGTGGTGCTACTGAACTGAGACTGTGTAAAAAGAGACGGTGGGGGAGAGAACTCACGGAATTCACGTGAGTACTCTCCAGAGACACTACAATTCTGTAACTTTGGCAACCCAGTGGGAGACTGAAGGAGAATTTGAGCCCACTCTGAGGGCCGAACAGATTCCCTGTGTGGTCCTTGGGAAAGAGCTTCTGATCTCTGGCTCCTGTGGGTATATTATTTGCCTGCTAACTACCTCCAACTTCATTCAGCTGTGCGGAATTACTTCCCTTTTGAATCAAAAAAAGAAAGAAAGAGAGAGAGAGAGATCTACCACGCCTAACCTGGGAGTGTCACCTTTGGTACACCAAACAGAGCTCTCAGGCCACACCCATCTCAAGCCTCTAAGGCTCCATCAAAAACAGAAAGTCCACTTAATCTAGAGTCATAGTATAACAAGAAAAAGCCAAATAACAAACGCAAAAACTGAGGTAATAAAAACAAGGAAGTCACCATGACGCTCCCAAATGAAAAAGACACCCCAATTCAAGATTATGAAGATGATGAGATAGAAGAAATGCAAGAAGCAGATCTCAAAAAATTGATAAGAACATTAAGAAGTTCTCAAAAACAAATTCTTGAACTACAGAAATCCTTAATGGACAAGATAGAAAATCTCTCTCATGAAAATGAAATATTAAGGAGGAATCAAAATGAAACGAAACAACTAGTACAACAGGAAACTGTGATAGTGACAAGAAATCATAATGAAGTGGAGAATTCAATAGATCAAATGAAAAACACAATAGAGAGCCTTACAAACAGAATGGGTGAGGCAGAAGAGAGAATATTGGACTTAGAAGACAGAGAACAGGAAAGGATACAGTCAGACCAAAGAAAAGGAGAGGAAATTAGAAATCTAAAACATATTGTCGGGAATCTTCAGGATACTATTAAAAAAACCAACATTCGGGTTCTAGGAGTTCCTGAAGGCATGGAGAGGGAGAAAGGATTAGAAGGCCTTTTTAGTGAGATATTAGCAGAAAATTTCCCAGGTTTGGAGAAGGACAGAGAAATCCTAGTACAGGAAGCTCACAGAACCCCTAATAAACATTACCAAAAGAGATCCTCACCACGACACGTTGTAATTAAACTCTCCACAGTGAAACATAAAGAAAAGATCCTAATATGTGCAAGAGAGAAACATCTGATTACTCTCAGAGGATCTCCAATCAGACTCACAGCTGACTTCTCATCAGAAACCCTACAAGCTAGGAGGGAATGGCGAGATATAGCCCAGGTACTAAGAGAGAACAACTGCCAGCCCAGAATATTATATCCTGCAAAGCTATCATTTGTGAATGAAGGTGAAATAAAGACCTTTCACAGCAAACAGAAATTGAAAGAATTTGTCGCCACTCGTCCAGCCCTGCAAAAGATGCTTAAAGATGTGTTACACAGAAACACAGAAACACGGTCATCAATATGAAAGAAGGTAAAGGAACGAAACCTCACAGCAAAAGATCACAGGAAATTCAAAGCATATATTAGAACTTATCTTAGGCAAATGGCAGGGCAAAGTTACCACTTATCATTAGTCACATTGAACGTTAATGGCCTGAACTGCCCAGTTAAAAGACACAGATTGGCTGATTGGGTTAAGGAACAAAACCCATCTATTTGCTGCTTACAAGAAACACATCTTTCCAACGAAGATCCATACAGACTGAAAGTGAAAGGCTGGAAAAAGATATACCATGCCAACAGAAATGAAAAAAGAGCGGCCGTGGCCATCTTAATATCGGACAACATAAACTTTACCACAAAAACTGTTAAGAGAGACAAAGAGGGACACTATATAATGATTAAGGGATCAATACAACAAGAAGATATAACAATTATCAATGTATATGCACCTAACTACAGGGCACCGGTTTATCTAAAAGATTTGTTAAGGGACTTAAAAAGAGACTTACAACCCCAATGCAATAGTACTTTGGGACTTCAATACTCCACTCTCAGAAATAGACAGATCAACAGGACAGAAGCTCAACAAGGATACAGTAGATTTAAATGACACTATAGCCCAAATGGATCTAACAGATATATACAGAACTTTCAATCCTACAGCTAAAGATTTTACATTCTTCTCAGCAGTACATGGAACCTTCTCTAGGATTGACCACATACTAGGCCATAAAGCAAGTCTCAGCAAATTCAAAAGAATTAGAATCATACCATGCAGCTTCTCAGACCATAAAGGAATGAAGTTGGAAATTAGCAACTCAGGAATCCCTAGAGCATACGCAAACACATGGAGATTGAACAACATGCTCCTGAATGAACAATGGGTCATAGAAGAAATCAAAAGAGAAATCAAAAATTTTCTGGAAGTAAATGAGGATAACAGCACAACATACCAAAACTTATGGGACGCAGCAAAAGCAGTGTTAAGAGGAAAGTTTATATCAATAGGTGCCTACTTCAAGACATTGGAAAGGCACCAAATAGATGAGCTTTCAATTCACCTCAAGGATCTAGAAAACCTACAGCAAACCAGACCCAAATCTAATAGGAGAAGAGAAATAATTAAAATCAGAGAAAAAATCAACAGGATTGAATAAAAAAAAATTACAAAAAATCAGCCAAACAAGGAGCTGGTTTTTTGAAAAAATAAACAAAATTGACACCCCATTGGCCCAACTAACTAAAAAAAGAAGAGAAAAGACCCAAATCAATAAAATCAGAGATGAAAAAGGAAACGTAACAACAGACACCACAGAAATAAAAAGAATCATCAGAAATTACTACAAGGACTTGTATGCCAGCAAACAGGGAAACCTATCAGAAATGGATAGATTCCTGGACACATGCAACCTACCTAAATTGAACCAGGAAGACATCGAAAACCTAAACAGACCCATAACTGAGACAGAAATTGAAACAGTAATAAAGGCCCTCCCAACAAAGAAAAGCCCAGGACCAGATGGATTCACTGCTGAATTCTACCAGACATTTAAAAGAAGAACTGACTCCAATTCTTCTCAAACTATTCAGAACAATGGAAAAAGAGGGAGTCCTCCCAAATTCTTTCTATGAAGCCAGCATCACCTTAATTCCTAAGCCGGAAAAAGATGCAGCATTGAAAGAGAATTACAGACCAATACCTCTGATGAACATGGATGCAATAATCCTCAATAAAATTCTCGCCAATAGAATGCAACAACACATCAGAAAGATCATCCACCCAGACCAAGTGGGATTTATCCCTGGTATGCAGGGATGGTTCAACATTTGCAAATCAATCTATGTGATTCACCACATTAACAGACTGCAGAAGAAAAACCATATGATTATCTCAATAGATGCCGAGAAAGCATTTGATAAAATACAACACCCGTTCATGATGAAAACTCTAAGCAAACTGGGTTTGGAAGGAACATTCCTCAATACAATCAAAGCAATCTATGAAAAACCCACAGCCAACATCCTATTGAATGGGGAAAAGTTGGAAGCAATTCCACTGAGATCTGGTACCAGACAGGGATGCCCACTCTAACCACTGCTATTCAATATAGTTCTGGAAGTTCTAGCCAGAGATATTGGGCAAGAAAAAGAAATTAAAGGGATACAAATTGGGAAGTAAGAATTCAAACTATCCCTCTTTGCAGATGATATGATTCTTTATTTAGGGGACCCAAAGAACTCTACTAAGAGACTATTGGAACTCATAGAAGAGTTTGGCAAAGCAGCAGGATATAAAATCAATGCACAAAAATCAACAGCCTTTGTATACACAGACAATGCCATGGCTGAGGAAGAACTTCTAAGATCAATCCCATTCACAATAGCTACAAAAACAATCAAATACCTTGGAAAAAACTTAACCAAGGATGTTAAAGATCTCTACGATAAAAGTTACAAAACCTTAAAGAAAGAAATAGAAGAGGATACCAAGAAATGGAAAAATCTTCCATGCTCATGGATTGGAAGAATCAATATCATCAAAATGTCCATTCTCCCAAAAGCAATTTATAGATTCAATGCAATACCAATCAAGATACCAAAGACCTTCTTCTCAGATCTGGAAAAATGGTGCTAAAATTTATATGGAGACACAGGAAACCTTGAATAGCTAAAGCAATCTTGTACAACAAAAACAAAGCCAGAGGCATCACAATACCAGATTTCAGGACATACTACAGGGCAGTTGTAATCAAAACAGCATGGTACTGGTACAGAAACAGATGGATAGACCAATGGAACAGAATTGAAACACCAGAAATCAATTCAAACATCTACAGCCGACTAATATTTGATCAAGGATCCAAAACCAATCCCTGGAGTAAGGACAGTCTATTCAATAAATGGTGCTGGGAAAATTGGACTTCCACGTGCAGAATCATGAAGCAAGAGCCCTACCTTTCAGCTTACACAAAAATCCACTCAGCATGGATTAAAGACTTAAATCTATGACCTGACACCATCAAATTATTAGAGAGCATTGGAAAAACCCTGCAAGATATAGGTACTGGCAATGACTTCTTGGAAAACACCCCAGAAGCACAGGCAGTCAAAGCCAAAATTAACATTTGGGATTGCATCAAATTGAGAAGTTTCTGTACTGCAAAAGAAACAGTCAGGAAAGTGAAGAGACAACCGACAGAATGGGAAAATATATGCAACAGATAAAGGGTTGATAACCAGAATCTACAAAGAAATCAAGAAACTCCACAACATCAAAACAAACAACCCACTTAAGAGATGGGCCAAGGACCTCAATAGATATTTTTCAAAAGAGGAAATCCAAATGGTCAACAGACACATGAAAAATGTTCAAGATCACTAGCAATCAGGGAAATGCAAATCAAAACCACAGTGAGGTTTCACCTCACCCCGGTTAGAATGGCTCACATTCAGAAATCTACCAACAATAGATGCTGGAGAGGATGTGGGGAAAAAGGGACACTAACCCACTGTTGGTGGGAATGCAAACTGGTTAAGCCACTATGGAAGTCAGTCTGGAGATTCCTCAGAAACCTGAATATAACCCTACCATTCAACCTAGCCATCCCACTCCTTGGAATTTACCCAAAGGAAATTAAATTGGCAAACAAAAAAGCAGTCTGCACATTAATGTTTATTGCAGCTCAATTCACAATAGCTAAGACCTGGAACCAACCCAAATGCCCATCAACAGTAGACTGGATAAAGAAATTATGGGACATGTACTCTATAGAATACTATACCGCAGTAAGAAACAACGAAATCCAGTCATTTGCAACAATATGGAGGAATTTGGAAAACATCATGCTGAGTGAATTAAGCCAGTCCCAAAGGGACAAATATCATATGTTCTCCCTGATTGGCGACAACAAACTGAGCACCAAAGGGGAAACTTGTTGAAGTGAAATGGACACTGTGAGAAACAGTGACTTGATCAGCCTTTGTCCTGACGGTTGATGTACAATGTAATACTTTATCCATTTTAGTATTTTTTTTTGTTCTAGTACCATTGGTTGAACTCTGTAATTAACACACAATTGTTCTTAGGTGTTTAAACTTTAACTGAAAACTGATCCCTCTTAGGAATTTGGAAAACATTATGCTGAGTGAAATAAGGCAGTCCCAAGGGGACAAATATCATATGTTCTCCCTGATCGGTGATGGCTAACCAAGCACCAAAAAGGAAACCTGTTAAAGTGAAATGAACACTATGAGAAACAGTGACTTGATCAGCCCTCACCCTGACTATTGATGAGCAGCTTAATATGTTATCCCTCTTAGTATTTTTTTTGTTTGTTCTACTTAATACTTTTGGTTGAATACTGTAATCAATACACAATTCTTCTTAAGTGCTGAAACTTAACTGAAAAGTGATCGCTGTTAAATATAAGAGTGGGAATAAGAGAGGGAAGAGATGTGCAATTCGGGACATGCTCAAGCTGACTTGCCTCAAACGGTGGAGTTAGAAACACACCAGGGGATTCTAATTCAATCCCATCGAGGTGGCATGTACCAATGCCATCTCACTAGTCCCAGTGATCAATTTCTGTTCACAATTGATCATAATGATAGGACTAAGAACCAAAGGGATCACATAAACAAGAATAGTGTCTGCAAATACTAGCTGACAGAATCAAAAAGGGAGAGAACGATCCAACATGGGAAGTGAGATACACAGCAGACCCATAGAATGGCAGATGTCCTAAACAGCACTCTGGCCTCAGAATCAGCCCTTAAGGCATGCAGATCCAGCTGCAAAGCCCATGAAACTATTTCAGGCATGGAAAGCCAAGACACTCTGGGGAAAAAAAAAAAACTAAATGAAAGATCTCCATGAGTGAGATCCCAGTGGAAAGAATGGGTCATCAAAGAAGGAAGTACCTTTCTCTGAAGGGAGGAGAGAACTTCCACTTTGACTATGGCCTTGTCTAAATATGATCAGAGTCAGTGAACTCAGGGGGCTTCCATAGCCTTGGCAGCTCATGACAGGAGCCTAGGGTGATTACTGAGGCCATAAACAAGAGTGTCAATTTGTTAAGTCAACAACAGGAGTCACTGTGCACTTACTCCTCATGTAGGATCTTTGTCCTTAGTGTGCTGTACATTGAGATTTAATGCTATAACTAGTACTCAAACAGTATTTTTCACTTTATGTTTCTGTGTGGGAGCAAACTGTTGAAATCTTTACTTAATGTATGCTAAACTGATCTTCTGTATATAAAGAGAATCGAAAATGAATCTTGATGTGAATGGAAGGGGATAGGGAGTGGATAAGGGGAGGGTTGCGGGTTGGAGGGACGTTATGTGGGGGAAGCCATTGTAATCCATATTCTGTACTTTGGAAATTTATATTCATTAAATAAAAGCTAAAAAAAAAGAAAAGAAAATGTTCCCATGAAAGTGGAGAACTTCAAAGAGAAATCAAAATGAAATATTAGAAATGAAGAATTCAATAGATCAAATTAAAAATATCATGGAAAGTCTGAACAACAGATTCAGTGAGGCAGAAGAAAGAATATCCAAGTTATAAACAAATCTCTGGAAGTTTTACAATCAGACCAAAAAAAAAGTAGAAATTAGAAAAATTAAAAACAGTGTTGGAGATTTACAGGATACAACCAAACAACCAACACCCAACATACGTGTCTTAGGGCTTCCTAAAGGCATGGAAAGAGAGAATCAATGAGAAGACCTATTTAGTGAACTTCCCCCATTTGGAGAAATAAAGGAATGTCCAAGTACAGGAAGCACATAGAACTCCTAACACACATGACCAGAAAAGATCTTCACCAAGAAACATTGTAGTCAAACTTTCAATAGTAAAACATAAAGAAAAGATTCTAAAATTTGCATTAGAGAGGAGCCGGCACTGTGGTGTAGTGAGTAAAGCCGCCACCTGCAGTGCCTGCATCCCATGTGGGCACCTATTTGAGTCCTGGCTGTTCCACTTCTGAACCACCTCTCTTATGTCCTGGGAAAGCGGTAGAAGATGGCCCAAGTCCTTGGGCCCCTGAAACAGCATGGGAGATCCAGAAACAGCTCTTGGTCCTGCTTCAGATCAACCCAGCTCCAGCTGTTGTGGCCATTTGGGGAGTGAACCAGCAGATGGAAGACATTCTCTCTCTCTCTCTCTCTCCCTCTCTCCCTCCCTCTCCCCTTCCTTTCCTTTCTCTGTCTCTCAATAACTCTGCCTTTCAAATAAATAAATAAATCTTTTTTTAAAAAATGTGTACTAGAGAAATGCCAAATTACTCTCAGAGGCTCTCCAATTAGACTCAGAGCTGACTTCTCATTAGAAACTCTATAGACTGGGAGAGGATGGTGAGATATAGTCCAAGTCTTAAGAGAAAAAAACTGTCAAATTAGAATTCTGTAACCTGAAAAGTTCTCATTTATGAATGAAGGTGAAGTAAAGACCTTCTATAACAAACAGAAATTGAAAGACTTTGTCACCACTCATCTATCCTTACAAGAAATGCTTAAGGATGTGCTGCATACAGAAACAAAGAAATGTGGTCATCAATATGAAAGAATGTGAATGCAGAAAATCTCCAAGTAAAACTACAAAGGAACTCCAAAGTCAAACAATAGGAATATTTATGGAAAAATGACAGGGTCACTCATTACTTATTAATAGTAATATTGAATTTAATGGTATAAATTCTGCAACTAAAAGATACAGACTGGCTGAATAGATACAAAACATTACCTATTTATTTACTGCCTACAAGAAACACATCTCACCAACAAAGAAACATGCAGACTCAAAGTGAAAGGATGGAAAAAGATATTCCATGCAAACAGAAACCAAAAAATAGCTGGTATAGTCATCCTAAGAGCAGACAAAATAGAATTTAACAGAAAAACTTAAAAGAGACAAAGAAGGGCACTATGTAATGATTAAGGGATCAATTCACCTCAAAATTGTGACTATAGTAAACATATATGTACCCAATTACAGGGCACATGGCTTTTTAAAGCAAATGTTAATGGATCTAAAGAGAGAGACAGATTCTAATAAAGTAGTAATGGGAGACTTCAATATCACACTTTCAACAATTGGACTCCAATACAATAGTATTGGGGACATCAATACACCACTTTCTGCATTGGACAGATCAACCAGAGAGAAAATCAGCAAGGAAACAACAGAGTTAATTGACACTATAGACCAAATGTACCTAAGGGATATCTACAGAGTTTTTAATCCTACAGTTGCAGAATAAACATTCTCACCAGTGCATGGAACTTTCTCTAGGATGTCCCACATGCTACGCCATAAAGTAAGTCTCAGCAAATTAAAAAAAAAATCAAAATCATACCATGCATCTTCTCTGACCACAAGGAAGTGAAGCTGGAAATCAGCAACTCAAGAATCTCTAGAACATAGGCTAACATATGCAGACAGAACGACATGCTCCTGAACAAACAGTGGATCATAGAAGAAATCAAAAGAGAAATAAAAAATTTCTGGAAACAAATGAAGATAACAATACAATATATCAAAACTCATGGGATACAGCAAAAGCAGTGTTAAGAGGGAAGTTTATTACAATTGGTGCCTACATCAAGAAATTGGAAAGGTACCAAATAAATGAGCTATCAATGTATCTCATGGAAAAACAACAGCAAAGCAAACCCAAAAGAAGTAAGAGGAAATAAACAATTAGAGAAGAAATAAAATTGAAACAAAAAAAATACAAAATATCAGTGAAACAAAGAACTATTTTTTGAAAAAATAAAATTGATACATCATTGGCCCAACTAATTAAAAACACAGGGAGAAGACCCAAATAAACAAAATCAGAGATGAAAAAAGGAAATGTAACAACAGATACTACAGAAATAAAACAGATCATCAGGAATTACTATGAAGAACTGCATGCCAACAAATTGGGAGACTTAGAGAAAGGCATAGATTCCTGGACACATACAACCTATCAAAATTGAGTCATGAAGACAGGAAACCTAAATAGACCAATAACCAAGACACAGATTGAATCAGTCATAAAGACCCTCCCAGCAAAGAAAAGCCCAGGACCAGACCACTTCACTGCTGATTTCTACCAGACATTTAAAGAAGAACTAAGTCTAATTCTTCTCAAGCTATTCAAAACAACTGAAAGGGAGAGAATCCTCCCAAATTCTTTCTATGAAGACAGCATCACCTTAATATCTAAACCTGAAAAATATGCAACAGAGAAAGAGAACTAAAGACCAATTTCCCAGATGAAAACAGACACAAAAACCCTCAACAAAATACTAGCCAGTTTTATCCAACAACACATCAGAAAGATCATTTACCCAGATAAAGTGGGATTTATTCCTGGTATGCAAGGATGGATCAACATTCACAAATCAATCAATGCAATACATCACATTAACAAACTTAAGAACAAAAACCATATGATTATATAAGTAGATGCAGAGAAAGCATTTGATAAAATACAACATCCTTTCATGATAACTTTAACCCAGTTGGGCATAGAAGGAACATTCCTCAACACAATCAAGGCATTTATGACAACCCCACGGCCAGTGTCTTATCAAATGGAAAAAACTTGAAAGCATTTCCACTAAGATCCAGAATCAGACAAGGATGCCCACACTCACCCTTACCAGTCAATATAACCCTGGAAGTTTTAGTGCCATTAGGAAAGAAAAATAAATCAAAGGAATATAAATTGAGAAGGAGGCAGTCAAAGTATTCCTATCTGAAGATGACATGATTCTATATACAGAGGATCCAAAGACTCCAATAAGAGAGTAATAAAACTCATAAAAGAGTTTGGTAAAGTAGCAGGATATAAAATTAACACACAAAAATCAGCAGACTTTGTATATACATACATTTCCGAGTCTGAGAAAGAACTTCTAAGAAAAATCCCATTCACAATAGCTACAAAAAATAAATACCTTAGAATAAATTTACCAAGGACATCAAAGATCTCTACAATGAGAATTACAAAGCATTAAGGAAAGAAATACAATAAAACAAACAAAAATGTGGAATAACCTTCCATGATCATGGATTGGAACAATCAATTTCATCAAAATGTCCATATTACTGAAAATAATTTACAGATTCAATGTGATCTCAATGAAAATAATTAACAACATTCTTCTCAGACCTAGAAAAAATCATGTTGAAACTCATATGGTAACATAGGAGAACCAGAATAGCTAAAGCAATGTTATACAACAAAAACAAAGCTAGAGGCATTGCAATGTCAGATATTAAGACATACTACAAACCAGCGCTGTGGCTCAATAGGCTAATCCTCCACCTAGCGGCGCCGGCACACGGGGTTCTAGTCCCAGTCGGGGCACCGGATTCTTTCCCGGTTGCCCCTCTTCCAGTCCAGCTCTCTGCCATGGCCCAGGAGTGCAGTGGAGGATGGCCCAAGTGCTTGGGCCCTGCACCCGTGTGGGAGACCAGGAGAAGCACCTGGCTTGTGGCTTCAGATCAGCGTGGTGCACCAGCCGCAGTGCGCCGGCTGCGTCGGCCATTGAAGGGTGAACCAATGATAAAAGGAAGACCTTTCTCTCTGTCTCTCACCGTGCACTCTGCCTGTAAAAAAAAAAAAAAAAAAAAAAAAAAAAAAAAAAAAAAACTGGTGAGTAGACCAATGGAACAGAATAGAGACTCTAGAAGTCAATCCACACATCTACAACCAAATTGTCTTTGACAAATGAGCTAAAATCAACCCCTGGAGCAAGGACACTCTCTTTAACAAATGGTGCTAGGCCCGTGCCATGGGTCACTAAGCTAATCCTCTGCCTGCGGGGCTGGCACCCCCGGTTCTAGTCCGGGTTGGGGCGCTGGTTCTGTCCCAGTTGCTCCTCTTCCAGCCCAGCTCTCTGCTGTGGCCCAGGAAGGCAGCGGAGCATGGCCCAAATATTTGGGCCCTGCACCCATGTGGGAGACCAGGAGGAAGACCAGGAGGGAGACCAGACCTGGCTCCTGGCTTTGAATTGGTGTAGCACACTGGTCGTAGCAGCCATTTGGGGTGTGAACCAACGGAAGGAAGACCTTTCTCTCTGTCTCTCTCTCTCTTTCACTGTCTAACTCTGTCTTTCAAAAAAAAAAAAAATGGTGCCAAGAAAACTGAATCTCTGCATGCAGAAGTACAAAGCAAGACCTCCACCTTACACCTCATGCAAAAGTTCACTCAAAATGGATCAAAAACCTAAATCTATAACTCAATACCATCGTATTAGTAGAGAACACTGGGGAAACCCTGTAAGATATTAGCATAGGCAAAGAGTTCTTGGAAAAGATCCCAGAGGCACAGGCAATCAAAACCAAAATTGGCAAATGGGATTACAGCAAATGGGGAAGCTTCTGCACCACAAAAAACAAACAAACAAACAAACAAACAAAAAAAAAAACACTCAGCAAAATGAAGAGGCAACTGACAGAATGGGGGAAATTATCTGAAAACTATGCAACTGATAAAGGGTTAATATCCAGACTATATAAAAATCTCAAGAAAATGAACAATAACAAAATAAACAATCCAATTAAGAAATGGGCGAAGGACTTAAACAGGCATGTTTTTAAAAAGGAAATCCAAATGGCCAATAGAAACATGAAAAAAATGCTCAGGATCACTAGCCATCAGGGAAATGCAAATTAAACCCACAATGGTTCATCTCACCCCTATTAGAACAGCTTTCATACAGAAATCTATAAAAACAAATGTTGGCAAGGATGTGGGGGAAAAAATACCCTAATCCACTTTTGGTGGGAATGTAAACTGGTACAGCCACTGTAGTAGACAGTATAGAGATACCTCAGAAATCTGAATATAGACCTACCATTTGACCCAGCCATTACACTCCAGGGAATTTACTCAAATAAAATCAGTGTACAAAAGTGTTATCTGTACCTCTATGTTTATTGCAGCTCAATTCACAATAGCTAAAATATGGAATCAATGCAGACATCCATCAACTGAAGAATGGATAAAAAAATCATGGTATTTGTACACCATGGAATGCTACACAGCAGTAAAACAAAAAAATGAAATCCTGTCATTTGCAACAAAATGGATGCAATGTGAAAACATTATATTTAGTGAAAAAAGCCAGTCCTGAAAAGACAAATACTATATGTTCTTCTGATCTGTGGTAACTAATAGAGTACATAAAAGTTAATCTACATAAGTGAAATTGACACTCTGACATGTGATGACTTTGAACAGTCCTTGTCTCAACTACTGAGAAACAGTTTTTCTTTTCCATACTCTTTACTTAAGTATAGGGCTAATATTCAGTGTATAAAGTTTATGGGAAATATATATTAGTAAAAACTAAGAATGGGAATAGGAGAGGGAGGTGGGAGGTAAAGAAGGGTGGGAGTGTGGGGGGGTGGGAAGGTAGTGTGAGAATAATCACTATGTTCCTAAATTTGTCTATATGAGATGCCTGAAGTTTGTATACCTTAAATAAAAGATTTCTAGGTAAAAAAATAAAACAGATCCTGATAGCTGAGATACAGAACACTATCTTCTAATTTGATGCCAATTGTTTTAGGCGTCTATAACCACAATGGCTTTAACTATTCAAAAGAACTGAAAACTAGTCTAGCTATGTTCCAAATGTCAATGTAATTGCATGAATTTACTTACAACTATAATGAATTCCATCTTGCTTGAGACATTAAACTACCAACTACTGAACCTCTGTCCTCCAAATCATAATAGCTTTAATTTACTCAATTTCCACATTTGTTTCAGCAATTCCTCTGACTCAGATCCTAAATGATATATGTTATTGCTGCATAAATTCTGCATATTCTTGCTTTGCAGAAAAGCAATATCAGGACCCATCACTGTTAATTAAGTTTATCAAACATTAGCACATCTGTTCTTTTGGCCACAGTTTTCATTCTGTTGTCATGGCTCCATTTTTTATATTATTTCCTATTACTTCCTTATTTTTATGTGTATAATACAGCCCTAAACTGTTTAGTAGTTTAAATTTGAGGACTGTCAATACACAGTTCTATTTTTATTTGGTCTGGTGGTATAGTCTATAGTAGTCAAAGACATTATATGTCTTATAATTATGATGTGGACCCCAATTTCTGCCTCTCAGATGCTGGTTACAATGATTAATTTTATGTGACAATCTGTATGATAAGAGATACTCATATAGCTAATAAACCATGATTTCTGAATATGTCTGTCATGGTGTTTTCAGATGAAATTAACATTTGAATCACTAAAATGACTAAAGAAGATAGGCTAAGCCGAAGAACAAATTCATTTGTTCTTTCTCTCCCTTCCTCTCTCTGCACTGGGACATTCATCTTCTGTTCTCATATAGGAATGTTCTTGGCTCTTGGTCCTTCAGACTGGAACTGGGACTTAACTTATCACCTACCTTCTCAGATCTCGGTCTAATTGACTTATAACCTTGAATTTACTGATTTCCCAGTGTACAGATCACAGATTAGAGATTTCTCAGCCTTTATAAACTCATGAGCCAATTCCTATAATACATCTCCTCTTTTCTTATTACTTAGCTAACTTATTTTATTTCCTTTGAAAGGTAAAAGAAGGCACTGTGGTCTTCCAGCCACTAGTTCATTCCCAAAAAACCACAATAATTGGGGCTGGGTCAGGCTGAAGCCAGAAGCCAGGAATGAAATCCCCTGCTGTCTCTCAAATTATGTATTAGCAGGAAACTGGAATAAGTGATGAATTAGGTACTCCAATATGGGGTGTGGGCATCCCAAACAACATTTTAACCACTGAGCCAACATTCACCCCAATGTGTTCTTTTCTACACATATCCCTTCACATATCTCCATCCTTTTAGTTCTGTTATTCTATACTGCAGAACCTTAACTAATACTTGGTAAAATTAACCAACTTTACTCTAATTATCTAACTGAACTTAATTATCTTCAAAATAAATTAACAGCATCTACCTCACAACCAAGCACAAGGATCAAATGAGATGATAAAAGTAAAAACACTTTGTAAACCATTACCAGTCAATCCTACGTGACTTTTTAAATTTGCCTCAGTATCAAAAACTTCCTGTATAGAATAATAATATTCTGTTTCCTGGCTAACATACTACTTAGTACAATGTGACATAAATGTTTATAATCATTTAACTCCATCTAGGCTATTAGCTTTGTAAAAGTTGGTCCTATGCCTTATTCTCCTCTGTCTATGCCTAATATAGTTCCCATCATGTTACTGGTAAGATAAAGTGGCAGTCCAGCCTCTCTATCGTATTTCTATCAACCAGGGGATTTAGAATCTATGGGACTCAATTGGAACTGGTGCTGCCCTTCCAGGGTGGTAAACGAGAGCTATTTAACAACTACTGTAGTAACGCTTATTTAAGTCAGATCTAAGAAAATGTCAAAACAATTCTATATGTTGATGTTGTCATTGTGCAACGTGAAGGTCAAGTCATGCTAATAGAAGAAACACACTTTACCCATTTGTGATCATATTACACTGTCTATACCAAAAAAAGATCTCACCTTGATACTTTGGTAAATTTACTAAGGAAATCAACCACAATCACTACCAGAGGGCAGACTAAATCAGAATAGAAGAATCTTACTTGTCTCCCATACGGAGGGCAAAAAGTGACACACACACACCCCCCATCTGCCTCCAGATTGGGTACACCTAAGGTCTTAAGTCCCAAAGACACAGAAAGAATTGGAGTGGGAGGAATAGAAATTCTATCCCATGAGGGAGGAGAGAACTTAGGAAAGTTGACAGGAAACTATCAAAGGAAAGGGTGTTAGTGCAAGGAATTTTGGAGTCATAATTAAAGGAAGATTTTTCCTTTACACATTTTAAAAGAGAAAGAAAGTGAGACAAAATGTTCTTCTCAGTTATTCCTATAGAGTTCTGGTATGTAAGACCCTTCATCTGAGAACCTCAGAAACCTCTGCTATAATCAAATATAAGCTTCTGCTGGGAAGAATGGAAATCAGGGGACCAAGGATAGAATGGTAACTTCTCTTTAATCATATTGCTCAGGATTTATGGGAGAGAAACTGGAGAGACATTGACTACCCTCACCCCAGTGGTTTAGAAGGCAGAGTTACACCTGTGTATTAAGCAAAGGGAAAATTTGGTAGGGATAGGAGAGAAGATGCCAGTCAATGAAGACTGCCATCTCCTAAGCAACTTTTGGTCCACCACAAGTTACTGCATAAATAAATGAAAGGACAAAGAATCCACAATGAATGAATAGCCTAGAAAGGCTTTGGTTTCTCCTACTTGCCTACATTTGTGCCATACTGCTTCAAGCCTTTTGTATATACTAGGTGGTTATTTAAAAGTTGGATTTCATAGGATAGAAGTATATTAAGAACAATTTTGAAGATTGATTTATACTTTAATTTTTTCAAGTATAGAAATTTTAAAAGTATTCTCTATTAATATAGTATTTTACAAGAGAAATTTTAACTATCCCAAACTCTGTAATCTCAGGATTCTGAAATGAAAGAAATTTTTAAAAGTCTTCATACTTCAATTTTTTTCCTCTTATTTTGCAAAGACAGTTTCACCTTTGCCTTGAACTTGTATTTTGGAGCTACTTCTTTACACTTTAGACTAGAGCATGGACAGCTCTCTACATGAAGAAAGCCTTATCTCTCAGATACACAAAGCCATTAACACTATTATGGTGCATAATGAGGTTGATGCATATGAAATTGCCAATAGTCAACCATTTTGACCTACAAAAAATGGAAATTTTATGTGGTTCAACCTAATATCATGATCTTTTTGTCAGTACTTGACCATTTTATAATGTCAAATAAATGTTAGAACTATGACAAATGTATTCACAGTGATTGTATGGAATTAAATCTTTTCTGAAGAAAGCATTTAATAATTCCCACACATGAACTAGTGCTCAAGGGGGTATTTAAGTATTCCTTACCATATTCTGTATAATTTCCCATACCCTATATTGGGCAAAGGGGGCTCTTAAAATGCTAAACATTTTAAATACAAAATCTTTAATTATTTAATCTTTACTTATACTCATTATAACAAATCAGTCTTTCACTGAATTAACTAAAGATTATCAGGTACATATCACAGTGTGTAGTGCTTAGGGCATTTTGAGAAAAGGTTAGTATCTTAGGGATGGCTTGTCTAGACAGAGGGAAGCTTTTTCTGCAAGAGTTATGTAAAAGAAATAGAATTTTTTTTTGTATGGAGTTGGGGGATGTTTATAGAACTCATAGGAAGAAAATAAAGGGTAATCTTCTGAGAACAGAGATGTTAGTCAGCTTCTCAACACTTCTGTCATTGGTAGGATCTCCCCTGTCCCTACTCTCTCTCTCTCTCTCTCTCTCTCTGCAGACTCCTAATTCTAATTCCCTGCAAGTTGTCTTACAACACTGGTCCCAAGTTCATATAAAGTGAATAAGCTTCTCTTCCTCCCCAGACTCCTACTTTGCTCCATAAACCTGGGTATCTTCCCTGTCTTAAAAGGCTTAGTAAGGAAGTATAGCCTTTTTACCCCTCCTCTCATTTCTTTTCCTGTGTGAGACTTACCTGACTGATAGCACTGAGCAAAGGGTCCTTGGGCAAGGCAAACACAGAATCATCTTGATTCTTTCTCTGTTGAGATCTGTAAGCCACAGTGTTGGGTGTTTTCCCTCCTCCAAGGTTATGTATTCTATGTACGGAATGCTCATGCAGGCAGACCTTGCTCCTGCTGTCTGTTCTCTCTCTTACTAGATGGGAACTACAACTACAGGAGTAAGAAATAAGAAGCCAGTTCATATAAGCCCTGGATCCAGATGACTTTGCAACTCAAGTTGGCTAAGAAAGTTGATATTTTGTTGTCTATTTAAGTACTGAATCTCTTTCTTTAGGACAATCACTTGACTTGGCCCATTCATTTCCTTAACAGCTATGGAGCCTCCAATCACCCACGTCAGTGTCCACAGTTCTGAATTTAAACTGAAAAAGAATGAGAGAACTTAATTGGCACAGTTTAAACCAACTGTCTATCGCAGTTACAGCCATAAGAATAAGATTAATTGAGCCTAGCCTACATCTTCAGCAGGAATTTTTGAACCAAGAGTAGTAAGTTGGGTAGACCCACTAATAGTCAATAGTCAAAAGGTTCTTTCAAGTTCTAACATCCTAGATATTTAAAATCAAGTTCACTCTTAACACCAATATTATTTAATAGGGTCCACAAAATACATTCAATTACAGGATGACTCTCAGTATGGCATATGGATTTCCACCCAAACTCCACATTTAAAGGATTTCAGGTATTCCCTGCTTTAATTACAATATGCCTTTGAAACTATGTCTTCAAATGGGAAGCCAATAAGCAAATTACAAGATCAATTTTATAAATTGTGGGCCATCAGGTATATTACAGGCATGGACATTGCAAAAATAGTCAAAATGGGTTGGTTTCCTTGCCCTTGTCCCCAAAGTTGAAGTTACATATCTAGTAGCAAGCACCACATCTAGAAATTGTCAGATGATATGGGTATTTGGTCTAGTAGTTAAGACCTCAGTTGGAACCTGTGTATTCCATATCTGAGTGTGTAGGTTCAAGTCCCAGATTTGCTTCCAGTTACGGCTTCTGGCTGATGCACACCCTGGGAGGCAACAGGTACTTGCTCAAGTAGTTCCCACCAAAGTTACATACCTGAGTTGAGTTCCTGGCTCTCAGCTTCGGCCTGGCCCAGTCCTGGCCATTGCGGGTATTTGGGAAGTGAACCAGCAGCAAGGAGTCTGTCTGTATGTTTCTCTCTCTCTCCTTCACCCTTCTCCCTTACTCCCTCTCCCCCTCTCTCTTTCCTTCCCTCTCTGTCTCTCTCTCTCAAATAAATACAACATTAAAAAAAGGAAACTAGTCCCTGGCAAATGATTCAAATTTTACAAATGGGTATGATATTCTCTACACAGTGTTGGGACAAACATTATTAGCAAATAAATATGTATTTCTCAAACTGTCTATAAATAATTCACTGCATAGTTTCAAAATTTGACATGAAACTAATATACGAACTATAATGCACAATAAATATTTAATTGAAATCACGTTTTTCTAGTAGTCTCGTGATTCATCAAAACAGAAATGGGCTGGTTTGGCTAGCCCAGGGCCCTTGTAAAGGCAGCACAAGTAAGTTGAAAGTGAAGTTTCCTTTTTATCTCAACATATTTTTGTGAAGCTAGCAGAGAAGTTCAAAATCATTCCACTGACCTTGCAGATGAACTCAAAGCATTAGAACAGGTGCTCAGTAAAGGATTGCTGTTGCTGCTAATGATAGGGCTTCTCTGAGTAGAAAGCCTTTTTAAAAGTCAGAGATGACCCAGCATGTCTCTCCTGCACCCTTTTCTACTGCTGAATTTTATTTACAAGTCCCTGCATCACAGGCAGTCCTTAATTGTATACCAAACTGAATTCAAAGCTTCCAGTTCTGCTCTTCCTAACAGAACAAATAGGGCCAAGAAAGATAAGTTATTAATTCTCACTCTTCCTCTGCCTACTTGACATTTATTACCAAGGGTCAGATATTTTCATAGAGCAATGCAACTAAAAACTACCAGGCCATCAGCATTCTGGATTGTTGAAGGTAGGATAACTGCCATAACAAGAAATGTAAATGAATAAATTTTTATCAAAGTAGCAATTTTTTTTTCATGTAGATATCAGGTGGGGCATAACAGGCAGTAGATTAGCTCTCCTATACTCGAAATCATTGAAGGAAAATGCTCTTTCACTGTTGAGGCCCTACCATAAGTAGCCCTTCTGATCATGTGCACCCAGGTATCAGAAAGAAAAAGACAATGGGGAAGTCTGCAAGGAAAACTCACAGTAGAGAGGCTGGAAAGTAACACTGATTACTGCCACTCTGTTCATTAGCGACAGCTCAAGTTGGTCATACTCAACTGCTAGTTCCATACCCTTGACAAATAAACCAACTTTAATGAATAGCTGAGTCTTTGCCACACATTTTACAAAATAATAAACTCAACAGCTTAAAATGACCATATAAAGAACATAAATGGGTGAAAGGGGCTTAATGAAATTGTCCAAAACTTGAGAGCATTCTGCTCTTAAAGGAACCAGCACTATTTGTATCCAGCAGTTTGTTTCCCTCAAAAAAATTAGGGACAGAGTATTGACATTTAGGATTTTTTATAAGAGAAGCCAGAAATCTAGTTTAGTTTTTTTCTTAAAGATTTATTTATTTATTTGAAAGTCAGAGTTACACACACACACACACACACAGAGAGAGAGAGAGAGAGAGGTCTTCTTCCATCCACTGGTTTACTCCCCAATTGGGTGCAACGGGAAGAGCTGTGCCAATCCGAAGCCAGGAGCCAGGAGCTTCTTCTGGGTCTCCCACGCAGGAGCAGGGGCCCAAAGATGTGGGCCTACTTCTACTGCTTTCCCAGGCCACAGCAGAGAGCTGGATCGGAAGTGGAGCAGCCGGGTCTCAAACCAGCACCCATATGGGATGCCGGCACTGCAGGCCAGGGTGTTAACTTAATGCACCACAGCGCCGGCCCCTCTAGTTTAGTTTTTAATGTGAATTGTTTTCAGTTGCAAAATGTAGGAAATTATTTAATACTTTAAAAAGTAACAAACAAGTCACACAACTTTACTGCATGTTCCACTGGACCCAAGGCACATAAGTTAAAAACGGCTTAACAAATTAAACTAAGTTCTTGGGGTTGGCATTCATTATGGCTGAGCAGGTAAAGCTGCCACTTGCTATGCTGGCACCCCATGCTTGTTTGTGTCCAGGCCACTCCACTTCTGATGTACCTCATTGCTAATGGCCTGGAAAAAGCAGCAGAAGATGGCCCACATACTTGGGTCCCTGCCACCCACATGGGAGACCCAGATGAAACCCCAGGCTCCTGGCGTTAGCCTGGCACAGTTCTGGCTGTTGCAGCCATTTGACGAGTAAACCAATAGATGGGTGGTCTCTCTCTCTTTCCTTATATCTGTCTCTCCCTCTCTCTGTGTATATCTCTGACTTCTGAGTAAATAAATCTTTCAAAAAAAAAACTGTTATAAAAATATAATTAGTTTTATTTTAAAGACACAACCTGGTACTCTGATCTATGCTTGCATAAATTGAGCTAACAAAAGAGCAAATCAGCTTCAGAATAGAGGCATGAGTATTAACTAAACAGCATTAATACTATCTAATTAATAATAGTAATTAATAGGCAGCATTAATTAGTTACTATGTGCTATATGGATAGCATAAACTATTGCAAGTCAGCAATATTGTCCATATCTTTATACATCCTGTAGAGAACTAGAAGAATCCTTTGCGGATTCATTCACATTTCTTAGTTTATTAACTCTTTATAAATTAGTCTATGCTTTATTTATTTCTTTAACAAATATTCACTGTTTGCATAGCACATTGTATTATCTGCCAGAGAAAACAAGAATGAAGTTGATTAAACTCTTGAAGAGCCTGTATTTAAATATGGAAATAGTATTGCATATGTAACAATCAGTAACGGAAGTTCAAAAGCAGAAGAGCCATGAAGGAGTTACAACTGTACAATTCAAACAAGAAAGAGATGTTATCTGGTTCAGGCAGTCAGAGAGATCTTATGGAGAGAGGGGTATGTGAAGGCATGTGAGAAGATCTGTGCAAACCAGCGGTGGATAGGAGACCATGTAAAGCAGAGAACATTAGCAAAGATGGATTGACTGGAATATGAGGTGCCTTAGGGCAAATAAAGAAAGTCTGCAATAGTTCAAGTCTTTATTCTTTCAGTAATTTGAAAATCCTTTAAGCTCATCAATGGAGATATTTGCCTCCCAACAGGGCAAATTTTCTGAAACAAAACGGATGCCAGTAGTTTATGGAAAGAGAGTAAAAAGTCATGGATTTAAATTTTAGTGACTTCAAAACAGTGTTGTTTATAGTTGTTGCTGTTTTTCAGTCTTATTCCTGCAGCAATTCCAAGGACTGTCATGAACTTCTTGTACCAGAAATCTGTAATAAGTCAGGTCCTGAGCTTTCTGGTTACAAGCTGCTTTTATTACATCAGTCACCTCCTGTTCAGATTTCCAATAGGTGACATTTGCATGGTTCCATCTGTTCAATTTATCTCTTCTCAAGGCCATATTGTTTCAGTGACATTTGGGAACCATCCAAGTTGTTGCTTCTATATCTCTTCAATTTGTAGAAATTACCTCTGTAGTCAATTTCTCATGAGAAGAAGTCTCAAAGACATTACTTTTGTTTATTTTAAAGAAATATTTTGATGTGTAGTGCCTGACATTTATCATCTTATTTGCTTCCATACTTCAGATAAATCTGTTCTCAAGTAAATTTAACAGTACTGGGCCAAATACATCATAGTATCTTCTATCAGAGTTAGCAATATCCTGATGTATGACAAGTAGCAGAAAGTAATAACTTTTTAACTGATGTCAAGTATGATATATTCACCACTTTTGTAAGATTTCCCATTAGCCATTCTAAACTACTTCATTCAGTGAGATAACTATCTCTATTTTGATATTCTTCAATTTCCAACTCTCATCAAATCTTATCTCAAACCCATAGGCTACACTAATTTTGCCCCCTCCGTTATTGAGATGTGTTTCTATTTAGTAGAGCAGTTACCAGCTTAGGTTCCTTTATATTATTTGTTTTGAAATAACATATATGGCCTATTAGAAAAAATTTTTAAATCAGTTTTTATAGTTCTGAACCAATATATTTATTACCATTATTTCTTTTGAAATTTTAAATTTTAGTCTTGACATTATCAATGCCATGATCACTACTGTTATTATAAATATCATTATTTATTATAACAGTATTGTGTCCAATGATTCACTCTCTAGGATTTCTTTATACACAGTACAATATTCTACTTACAGCACTATATTGCTAAATTATGTCAAAGTAAATACTCAGCCTATATAATGAAAGCAAAGACCATTTAATCAAAAAAGCTCTGGATCAAGCCAGTGAAGCCTATTTATCATGTGACGGGCACAAAAATTGCCATGATTTGTGGTTTACTCACACAAATTATCCATTTCTCTGAAATGTTAAAAATGTTCTTCAAAAATTATTCAATCCTTTTTATTCATATATTTGCCAATTATAGCCCCAGAATTATTTCTCAAAAGTATCTGTTATTTAAGAATATGCAGACTCTTCCTGTTGTGATGACTGGAGTATATACGAGAGTACTTGAAAGAAATCATGAAAATTGAACTAAAATATGCTTATTTAGTTGCAAAATTTTTTGAAATCCACACATGGTTTTTTAAATTTGCATTTTCCATGAACTTTTTGAAGACCTCCTCATATGTATGTTTTACAAAATTTTTCTTGAACCAGATTAAACATCTTTTAATGTCATTTTCCAAAAGCTTGTTGAAATATCCTTGTATCTTCAAATGTATTTTGATAAAACACAATATGCATTAAGGTTAGAAAATGTTTACAAGTACTCACTTGCATTGGTTCATGTTTCTTTCTTTCAGAAGCCTAATCATTACTTTGCTAATAATCTATCATTTAGACAAACTAAATAGCTATTTGAAGTTTCAAGTAACCATGCAGTTTAAAACACTGTATTTATTCTATGAAGAGGAAAAAACCTTTTGGTTATCTGTCCACACTTCATTGTGGCATTCTATAAACCTCGATTTGTAGAAAACATTCTGACATTTAATTTTTATTGCACACGCGTAGAGTTTATATCTACATGTATGATAATATTTGTAGAAATTGTATCATTTTGTTCCTAATGATCATACATTGGTAGACCATAGTTTGGGGTGTTTCATTGTCACTATTTACTTCACTTCAAAATGCCTGTGTTCAGTACACATTCATAGATAAATGTCACCAGATGACCTGAACTCATTAGACCTCTGGGTATCAGGTTTTAAGGCATTATGTATATTTGCCAAACACTATTTATAAAATCAAGTCTCAAAAGTGCCTCATTCTTGTATTTTCCCAGCTAACATACAATATTGTACAATTGTTGCGAGTGGAAACTTTCCATGTTTTCTGCTTTTGAAAGAACTATAAATATAAGCAATCCAATTTAGCAAAGATAAATGCTGCCTTCCAAATTCCAATCATATCTGTCCTTAGTTACAGCAATTTCCAATAAAAAAAACACCCTTTGGTAATACCCAGACACATATCATTTTTAAGACTTAAAAATAAAGACCTGGACTAGGGCCAGTTGTTTGAATTGTGAGGATATCCATTCCAAGAATATCTTTTATAGTTATCACTGCTCACTTGTCGCCGTGATCTATCGGACTACCCAGCTCCCTTCCCATGGTAAAAGAAACTTTTTATTTTCCATTATTTATCTTGTTCTTCTTGATTCTTCCAGACTTTCTGTAAGGTATTATTTGACTTGTTCCTCTAAATAAATCCACAGCAACCTTAGTATCAAAATATCAAAAGGGCCATTTGAGGGTTTGTGTTGTCACTTCCTTTAAACAAGAAGTAACTCTTTACAATGTTTTCAAAGTTCTTTTATAATCTAAGAAACAAATGGAATAGGACAGGAAATTTTCAAACAACTTAATGACCACTTTCCGTTTAATGACTTGATCTCACTTGCAGTAATTTTCCACTCTTAAATTTCTCTCTTCTTAAATGACACTGGCTACATATGCATCATAAATTTAATAACAGTTTTTGAGGGAAGACATACCACTATACTAATGCACACAATTAATTTTAACTGAGAACAGCATACATTTACTCATAGAAATATCTATCACTCTTTCTTTAGTGTCTTGGTGTAGTAGACACAGAGATGAAGTAAGGAGGACTTGCTACCCAGGTATGGAGTGAGTAATCAGTAGACAACCTCTATCCGCCAGCTGCTTTAGGGTCTGCCTCAGCTGGGCCTCTCAGCCTGAGTTTTCACACTGCCAGGCCAGCCATATCTAGGCTAACATACAGGACCAGCAATTTCTGCCAGACACAGGAAACTGGCTGGCTAGGTCGACATGGCTTTGCTGTACCTGCTTCAAAGTCCACCCCTACTGCTGCCCCTGCCCAATTCTACCTCTTCTTCCTTTCCTTTCGCAGGCATTGGTCTAATGAATATCTGGCATCCGAAATTTGATCTTGGCACCTACTTCTGGAGCTCCCAGCCCGCATTATATGGTCACAGCTGATCCTTCTTTACAGCCAGATTCTAAAATTCTGAATTGCTTTTGCAGGCTGAAGGTATTCATAGCACACAATGGAATGCTTATCTTCATAATCCACATTCATGATTGAACAACATTTAGCTTGACAAAATAATTTGAATGTGTCTTACTTGTAATTGTAGGTGGTGTTTTAGGTATAGAGTTTGAATTGTTTTCATAACAAGTAACAGAAACTCAAAGCAAAAAGTAAAAGTGATCTCATTGACTCAAGGAACAAAGAAGGTGAAACACTGAGCCGGCGCCGTGGCTCAATAGGCTAATCCTCCACCTTGCGGCGCCGGCACACCGGGTTCTAGTCCCGGTTGGGGCGCCGGATTCTGTCCCGGTTGCCCCTCTTCCAGGCCAGCTCTCTGCTATGGCCAGGGAGTGCAGTGGAGGATGGCCCAGGTGCTTGGGCCCTGCACCCCATGGGAGACCAGGAAAAGCACCTGGCTCCTGGCTCCTGCCAGGATCAGCGCGGTGCGCCGGCTGCAGCGGCGGCCATTGGAGGGTGAACCAGCGGCAAAGGAAGACCTTTCTCTCTGTCTCTCTCTCACTGTCCACTCTGCCTGTCAAAAAAAAAAAAAAAAAAAAAAAAAAAGAAGGTGAAACACTGACAATGTGAGAAAGGCAAGAATACAACCAGGACTCAGGCAAGAGGTCTGCTTCATGCCTCTCACCGCTGACCAGCTTTCTCCATATGCAGTATAGTCTGTCCATTGATAACTACCTGCCATCACCGATGACTGGTTGCAGATTCAAATATAACAGACATTTATTTGATGTGGTCAAGTTTTCTGTTTAAAAATCCCACTGATGCCCTTTTTCAAACACTATGACAGTTATTTGCTCGAGCCAAAAAAAAAAAAAAGAAATCCTGGGGCAGATGTTTGATATAGCAGTTAAGTCACAGCTTGGCATGCCTGTATCTCATATTAGAGTACCTGATTAGAGTCCCAAATCTTCATATTTTGATCCAGCTTCCTGCTAACTCACACACTGGAAAGCAACAGGGAATCAAATTTTTGGATCCCTGCCACCCACCTGGGAGAGCCAAATTGAGTTCCAGGCTCCTGGCATTGGCCTGACCCAGCCATAGCTGTTGTAGACATTTGGGGAGTAAACCAGTGGATGTAAGATATCTGTCTGCCTCTCTCTCTCTCTCTCTCTTTGTCTCTCTTTCAAATAAAGAAAACAAATTTAAAACTTTTTAAAAACAAATCCTGCAATGTCAGAAGACAGAGATATACCGAATACATTATGCTAAATGAAATAAGTCAGGCCCAAAAGGAAAAATACTCTGATTTTCCACTTGGAAGAGACACTCAAAATAGTCGAATTCGTAGAATGCAGCAGAGAGTGGTGGCTGCTAGAGGATAGGAGGATAGGAGAGGGGTGAGGCACTAATCACGGAGCACAACAGTTCCATTTGGAAAGATGAATATGTTCTAAGGGGCTCTGCGGTGCCACACTGTGATTTCAGATAAAAAATGCTACGTTATACACCTAGATTGAGCTCCTGGCTGCCAGATTCCCAGCTCATAACTTCAGCAGAGCTCATCTCCAGCCCTTGCAGACATCTGGGGAATGAACCAGTAGATTCAAGTTTCTCTCTCTCTCTCTCTCTCTCTCTCTCTCCTCCCTTTCTCCCTCTCCCTCTCAGATAGTCTTTACAAATATTATATTAATGTCAAATTTCCTGGCATTGATCATTTCACTCTGTATATGTTGGCTTTTGCAATGCAACAAATCACCCTACAACTTAAAGTCTTAAAGCTATAAACATAATTCTTCCTTGTGCCTCTGTGTGTTGCCTAGTAATTCTTCTGGCCAGAGCTACTTCAGCTGTGGCTGTACAGTCTAGATGGGCTCACTCACACTAATGGCTCTTGGCTTGACGTTAGCAAAGATGACAGTTGTGTGTCTCTCATTTCCTGAAGCCTAGCCCAGGCTTGTTCACGGCGCAGCCAAAACGCTCCCTATATCCACAGTATCTCAAAGTACAAGCGTTTTTCAAGTCTCTGCTCACATCAATGTTTAATATCCTGTGTCCAAGACAGGTCACATTAAGCTCAGATTCAACGGGCAAAGAAATAAACTCTCCCACTTGATGGGAAAAGTTATCAAAGTCAAGTTACAGAAAAGACAGCTCTCTGGTATGGGAGGGATATTTGGTCATTTTGCAATCAATTATGCTATAAATAAGAATGTCCTTATTCTTATAAAATATGCAATGAAGTGGATAAAGATTAAAGTGCACAATAACTGTACCTTACAAATAGTTCAGGAAAAAAAGAGTGGTGCTGTGTGTGTGGGTGTGTAGAGAATGAGAGGCAGCAAATATAGCAAAATAATGACAACAGCTAAATTGACAAGAAGGATATAAAGGGGATATAGAAGTTTTTGTATTACTCTTGGCAACAATTTCAGTACAATTACTTCATAATCAGAAAGCAAAACGCTTTGTTTAAGCCCCAAAGAAGTATTAGATCACCTCAGTTTGACACCAATTTTATAGGGTCACTGTGGTACCACAAAAAGCACAGAGAAGAATAATGTGGGTGGGATGAGCTATGGCTAGGATGAGAAACAAGTCCTTAAGGGGAGGTGCTGGGAAGACAATGTCAACAGTTTACTGTGTTCTGGATTTGGGGTATTTTCTTATTTAACTAAACTAAAAAGCAAAACTAAAGTATTCCCATCTTTTTCCCTAAATGAATTATGTATCACTGGAAATCATGCTGTGTCTCTCTAACGTCAAACGAAACCTGAAGTCAGTGAGCTAGTGAGCACCTGCATGATAATCCTTCCTACCCATCGTCAGGTCACATCAACCTCTCAGCTTTGTTTCAGTTTCAGGTCTATCGCCCCCAGAGTCCCACCATTGGCACTTCACCTTATCCTTCCCAACTGTGACACCGGATAATGATTAATTACAGACAGCATGGGGATTCCTAAACATATGTTTCTAATTATTATGAGTGTATTATTTAATTACTTAAGTGTTGTAAACACAATAAAAATGATTAAAATAACTTATTTGGGAATGAATTATTTCCAGTTCAAAGCTTAGACATACATTTTAAAATAAAAATGTTGAAAGCAATACAATCATAAAAGATAATATGCTGATATAACCCCAATGTGTTTCTGAAGTTGACTGATAATCTCATCTCAGTAGGACAGCAGAGCCTTCTGGGGAATTTTTGGTTACACATAAAAGAAAACTGTAACCAAATATGTTTGAAAAATAGTGGGTAAAACCAGTGTTAAATAGGTTCTGGGGATGAGCTAATGTATGCTATGAATCCAGCAGTGTATTTAACAATGGAAACATTCTCTCATCAATCATATTTGTGGACCTAGTATTTTTAGGATGCTGATGAAGACTTTAACCATGAATGGCCCTCATATTACATCAGGTTTGGTTAATTCCCATGACGTACTCTTTTCATGCCCTGTATTCATAACGTCCTTTGATTCACTGCCGCCTCCCAATCTTGTTTGTGTCCCTGTCTAATAGATACCAGTCAGTGTCAGACTGTTCGCAGCTTTAAGTCTGAACTGGAATACATTAATTACCTTACTCGTGTGGTGTTTTACTCTAGACTCATGCAGACTTGAGTGTAAGCTTGGCTCCGTCACTTCCCAACTGTGTGGCCTTAATTAAGAAGATTACATGATCTAAACCTTGGTCCCTCCATATGTAAGACTAGAAAGTAAAAATAAATACTATGGCCGGGGCCGCGCGGCTCACTAGGCTAATCCTCCGCCTTGCGGCGCTGGCACACTGGATTCTAGTCCCGGTCGGGGTGCCAGATTCTGTCCCGGTTGCCCCTCTTCCAGGCCAGCTCTCTGCTGTGGCCAGGGAGTGCAGTGGAGGATGACCCAAGTGCTTGGGCCCTGCACCCCATGGGAGACCAGGATGAGTACCTGGCTCCTGCCATCGGATCAGCACGGTGCGGCGGCCATTGGAGGGTGAACCAATGGCAAAAGGAAGATCTTTCTCTCTGTCTCTCTCTCTCACTGTCCACTCTGCCTGTCAAAAAAAATTTTTTTAATAAATAAATAAATAAATACTATGAAGGGCTTCTCAGAGATTTAATGAGATGATACTTTGTAGAAGGCTTTGTATTGTGCCTGGTGTGCAGTAACTGTTCAACAAATGTTAGCTCTCATGAAGCATTCCCGGTGTTCATGTCTAAAATCACACAGAAGTCAGTACATCACCCAACTTCAGTTGAACCAGATATTTCTGTCTGTTTGCTGCCTAATGGATGAACGAAATTCCAATATACTGCCAGTATCTATATAATTATCATATAATACACATTTCCTTCCTCTAGCTTTCCCTTTATTGGAAGATACTGCCCTGTCCCTGCCCAGTGGTAGAGGCATGATGGATCCTTCCAATATCTTTACTCTACTAAATGTTAAGGGAATCCTTGAGGCATGAGGGTGTCATTGGGCTTTATGGGGAAGCATCCTCTTATGGCAGCAGATGGGCAAGCACATGAAGACTCAAAGCTCATGCAGGACTTGGCTACCACCCATTTTTGGATGAAGATGAGCAGAGCAACTTACAGTCTCATATATTCAAACATTTGAAAATTGATAGACAATTCATTGTACATGGGTAAGTGCTGATACAATTAACACAATGGTAGAATGATCAGGAAAGATCTTGGGGGGACACAAGTACTACAGTTCTTAGTCACCATGACATCCTCTTTGGGAAGGCTTCCCAAGGCAGAGGACTTACATTGGTTCCCTATCAACTATGGAGCAAGAAAGAGGTATCCTCTCATTGGTCCTTCTCTCCAAACACTCACTTGGAAACTTCTGGGCAGCCAAATAAATGTGTATTGGTGGTCCAAAATTCATGGCCAGGATATCTGTGCACAATCTGACACCATAGTCTATCCCTACTCTCTTTTTGTCCACCAATCTCATCTAACCTGAGATTCTGTCAAAGAGCTGCTAGCTCAAAGAGAGGCTCTATGAAAACTGGGTAAAAGTCCTTTCTTTGTGACGTCTTTCTATGATGTATCAGAAAGTCATCCAACTAATGCTTTAAACCTAAGATACATTAAAAAAAAGAACCTCATTTTCATTTCTGCAAAACAGAACCAGCACATATTTAAGCAGAGGAACTGGATCATGTCCCCTCATTTTTAAGCTCTTGGAGCAACAAAATTAATTCCATTTGTCTCTTGGACATTTGGACAAGGCCTCTTTTTCTACAGATGCTTTCCCTAAATCCTTAATCTTCCCTTTGAAGGGAATCCATGTTTGGTGGTTTAGAGGACCAAGGAACTGAGAGCAAAGCAATCACATATCAATTTATATCAAATAATTCTGATACCAGGCACTCTGAAAAGTACCTGTAAACCATTGTTAAAACATGCTGCCACTGCCATGATGGAAGAGGCTCTATTGACCTCCTAGCTTTAGAGATAATTTATAACTTCTTAGATGAGTGTTATCTGGAGGATTCTTTCCCATTACCCAGAAGCTTTCAGGATGGATTAGCTTTCTGACCATCTATTCAGCAAGCTGACACTCATTATGCAAAGTTACTCTCCTGCCTTCTCAGCTTTGCTTCGTAGCTATTTGGAAAGAGAAGGGAGACGAAAATCATCAAAATAGGCAGCAGTCCATGAATAAACAATTATTTCAATTGAAACTGCTGTTCTCTGGATTCTAGACCAATGGAGACATTTCAGGATTGAAAAGAACCCATCACTCCATCCAGAGATGAGAGTTACAGGTAGCCTGGTGTTGTTACACCACTTAATTATGGGAATAGATTTCAACTTCTGCTAAACCATTGCCAACTTCCCCATGTATGCTTTGCTTGGCTCTTGAGTACACACAACTTAGCAGTTTTCACACATGGTCATGAACTTTGTCCTGAAAATGAATTCACAGGAGCAGACACCTATTTCCTGCTTCTCCTGTCTCTGAACTTAGACCCTGGTTCTCATATTCTTGATATTTACTTTGGATTCATGGCTAAAAATGTCAGTCATTGATGAGTCTCACTATGGTAATACACTTTGGATATAATTACTTAACAGCCTGTGCCAGCTTGAAGTGGACTTGAGCCTATCATCCCATAAGAATAAATGTTTGGGGCTGGTTCTGTGGCATAGCGGTTAAAGCTGCCACCTGCAGTGCCAACATCCCATTGGATGACAGATCAAGTCCCAGCTGCTCTGTACCTGATCCAGCTCTCTGCTATGGCCTGGGAAAGCAGTAGAAGATGGCCCAAGTGCTTGAGCCCCTGAACCGACGTGGGAGACCCAGAAGAAGCTCCTGGCTCCTAGCTTCAAATAGGCACAGCTCCAGCCATTATGGCCACTTGGGGAATGAACTGGCAGATGGAAGACCTCTCTCTCTCTTTCTCTCTCTTTCTGCCTCTGCCTCTCTGAAACTCTGCCTTTCAAATAAATAAATAAATCTTTTTTATATATGAAAGGTAGAGTTATAGACAGAGAGAGAGAGACAGAACAGTCTTCCTTCCATTGGTTCACCCCCCAAATGGCTGCTAAGGCCAACACTGTGCCCCCCAAATGTGCCAATCCAAAGCCACGAGCCAGGAGCCAGGAGCCCCTATTCTATACCTTTCCCTATCAAGTGTCATTTCTCTCCACTCTACCCAGGAGAAATTGCCAGGTTGCCACATAGACTAAATCTAGTATATTGTTGTCATGGACTTACATGCATTTCTTAATGTCCAAATAGTTAGTTCCCAAATCCAAATTATTGCACTAATGCAATGGCTGTCAGTCACCATCTTTATGGACTGAACTGTCCTCAGCCACCACTCCAAATTCATATATTGAAGCCTTAAAGGAAAGGAAAGGAAAGGAAAGGAAAGGAAAGGAAAGGAAGAAGGAAGGAAGGAAGGAAGGAAGGAAGGAAGGAAGGAAGGAAGGAAGGAAGGAAGGAAGGAAGGAGAGAGATAGAAAGAAAGAAAGAAAGAAAGAAAGAAAGAAAGAAAGAAAGAAAGAAAGAAAGAAAGAAAGAAAGAAAGAAAGAAAGAAAGAAAAGAAAGAAAGAAAGAAAAGAAAAGAAGGAAGGGAGAGAGGGAGAGAGGGAGGAAGGAAGAGAGAAGGAAGGAAGGGAGAGAGAGAGATGGAAGGAGAGAAGGAAGTATAATATTTTTAGAGTTGTATCTATGAACTACATATAATCTGTTCTCTGTATCAATATCAGCACATTAACATGAAAATTGTGTTGTAGTAATTATCATGCATTTTATGTGATCCTGATGATCTAATGTATTAATAAATTCTTTTTTAAAAAAGAGGAAGAAAAAAGTCTAATCTACTGACATCACTGGAGAGGATATCTTTAAATTTAGATGAATCTGTTCTCCTATTTCAAGGAATTCCCAAATAGGCAAGAAATGGTTACAGCTTGCCAGCTTGAGCAACATAATGTAAACTGAGTTTGAAATTAAAATAACTTTAGAAAAATTCAGTCCAAGATTTTAATGTAATTATCCAATATCTCTTATTTTCCATTGTAAGTAACTTTTAAGAAAGAAGCAAAATTAGTAAACAAATGTTTATCAATTCTGAAACAAAAAAAAGTCTTAATATTAGAGCACTTTTGAAGAACATTTTCTAAATTAAAAGAAGTTGCAAGTAACCTTACATAATTCACCTTCTCAAGCAAATAGTACAGGGTGGTTGAAATTTGTGAAAGTTTCTGAAAAAATCCAACTGTTAACTCCAAATTGAAAAGAAGGTGTGCTGGACAGGGTTTGACTACAGAAAATAATATCCATGCCAATTCATCTAAGCAGCACAGTATTTGTGGTAGGAATTTAAGTGTTAGAAAATCAAGATGAGTAAGACTGAATCTGAACAGCTCTTAAAGCTACTGCCTCTGCTGTAATCAGGAAATCTACTTCTGCGGGAACCTGCTAAATCAGGGAGCCACATTCTAAATGATGATGCCTTAGCTGGTGACCCAAGAACCATATCACTTCTGTCACCCTCTAGCCGTATAAGCAAAACGGACACCCCACAGCCATAACAACTTCCCAGGCGACTCAATTGTTAATCAATGTATCATAAAAATGCTTCTGATTGGTGTAATCCACACCAGGTCTCAATCCCTAACAGTACTATGGTCTGGGGAAAATGGTTTAAAAGTATTTGATATAGAAGGTTGAAAACTTTGCTTACAAAACCACTTCATGTGTTCTAAGCATCTATATACAACTCCTGAGAGTGCTTCAAAAAGTTCCTAGGAATGGAATTAGAGATAAATTTATTTTGCTACAAAAGAATATATATATATATATATGAGGAGTATATTTAAAAATTCATATTATGAAATTTTATGCATGGATTTCAAAACCTTTTGCACCAGATACACTTATCTTTAATTCCAACTTCCATGTACATTTTGAAGTACCCTGGTATTTTTCATACCTACTTTTCCAAACAAAACCATTCCACTGTTTCCCCCTTGATGGTCAACACAGGCAGCATCAACCTCTCTTTCTTAAAATGACTAGTTGATAGTCTGATTTTCTTATTAAATTTGGGCACTGTCTGAAGGATGTGATCCTTTCTTAGATCCTTGTACCTACAAACCAGAGTAACTGAAAATGTTAGCACCAAGAAGTGCTCTTTTATAAGTAGGTCATTTAGTATAAGTAAAAAATGCCATTCCTGAGTTTCTCACTTTGTTTCTAGGCTCCATGTTTTCCAGCTATGGGAGAAATATGTTGGTAGTGGCTCAGAGTAAATACCACATCTGTAAGACAGCACTCCAATTTCACAAGAAATTGTTTCTTATATGCCACTATAACTGAGTCTTCAATAGACCATTTCATCATTGTATAAGGCAACTGCTTCTGGATGAATATTACCTGTGAATCCCATATGTATCAACTACATACCTTATTTCTTTTTCTATAAAATTAGTTCTTTGTTCAGAAAAAGTACTGTGTGGGATACTATAAATAAGCTATTTAGTGAATTCTGAGATGTTTGCTGGCAGAAGCATAAGCAGAGAAAGCAAATCTAAATCCAGATTGAATAGTCCATTTCCAATGAGGAAAATCGCTGTTCTGTCCATGATGGAAGGGGCTTCACTTAATGTATCTACCATGGAACCACCTAGACATTACTCTCTGTTCTGGGAAGGTCGGGCACTTGGTTGATGAATAACCATATTGACTATGGTAGCAGAAAATTTATGTCATTTAGCTGATATAAAAATCTCCACCTATGCTACCACAGCCACTTTATTCATTAGCATATTGAGGGAATACTCGAGGTGCTGGGAAAGATTTTTTCTCTCTGATCTACTAAGTGACTATCATATATGCTTGATGTTTGAGTCCCTCATCTCAGAATGGACATTAGGAAAGCAGTCATAAGAGACATTGATTCAGCTCCTGGGTCCATCCAAGAGGTCCATCTACCTTGTCATCAATCCTCTAAGCTTATATTTTCCAACAAATTAGCTGTTAGCTATTGCCCACTGGGAGAGGGGATACACATATGTTTATCTATCTTTCATTCCAAGCAAAATAGGCCATTATATATATCACTGTATGCTCTGCCTAACTAGGAGGATTTTCTTTCTTGTCTTTTAGTAACACCCTTAGCAAAACTGTAATGCTTTTTCAGTCCACCTCCAGCTCATGCCACATATCATGAGGAACCATCTATAAACAGATTTGAATTTTTTTTCTTTCTCAAGTCATATGGAACTTCCCATCTGGTCCTGGGAGTGGGTTGAGGGAAGAATGGAGTGCGTCAGAAGGACTTATACAAGCCTGGTGACAGATGTTACATGTCCACTTGAGGATGCAATGCTACTGGAGGGGCCCTAATTTATGACTTAGTGAAGCAGACACCACTCAGCTCATGAGAAATCGCTCAGTTTTCACAAATATTTAGGGGGAGGGAGTCTATAATTAGATACCAGATTTCTGTTAGGGTCTAAGAGCATACCAATAGGTATTTCTCAATGGGAGAAAAATTACTTGCTGCAGAGAAAATAACATGTGTGAATTCTACTGTGTGTGTGTAATTGAATATATAATTCTAAGGAATTGGAAAAATAACATATATGTGTGTGTGTGTGTGTGTGTGTGTGTGTGTATGATTGCCAGAAACTTCCTGAGGGGAACCAAAATTCCATTTATTTGAAAAAAAAAAACAATTATAATAAGTAGACTATGGTGGCAGCTGGATTCCCATGGATTAGTGTTATCTCACAAGCAGCATCAATTATTAAAAGGTCTAAGTATCCTTCATGCCATACATTGTTACCTTATTTTCAGCAGGGGGAGGAAGATTTGCAGTATGTACATATGGTTAATTTTAAATTTTCATTTCTTTTTATTTATTTGAAAGAGACACCAGGAGACAGAAAGGTAGGTACAGGGAAGACAAAGAGAGAGAGAGTTCTTCCATCTGCCTGTTTACTTCCCAAATGCCTGCAACAGCCAGGATTGGCTGAAGCTGGGTGCCAGGAACTCAGCCTGGGTAGCCCACATCGGCAGCGGGTATCCATCCACTTGAGTCATCACATATTTATTCCAGGGTATACATTAGTAAAACGCTGGATTCAGAACAGAGCCAGGACTCATAGCTACACACTCTGATTGGGGATCTGGGCATTCCAAATAGCATCTTAACCGCTGCACAAATGTCCACCCTTTATGATGTTTTGAGAAGTCTTTCTTTCATTGGTTGACTAAAAGTTTGGACTTAATGATGATGCAGAATGAATAATTATGGCAGAAATCATTTGATGTAATAAAGTAGAAAGAATCTAACATCGCAGGAAGGATAAGCAATGATTCCATTTCACTCTAGGGACTTTGATTATGTGAACTGACTTAGGTCTGGGGTTTTGTGGGGAGGCATGATTAGATGCTTGGGGTCAGGTGGATGTTCAAAGGCCTTGAAGGTTCAGAGAGCTGCCATTTCATTTCTAGCACTCCAAGATCAATAAGCAATCAATAAACATTTCTGCCATCAAACCATTTCCTCCCTTCTACCATTAAGGTAACTATGCTAAGTCTTTCTAGTATAGTTGTTGCCACAATTGTTCTTTGGTATATGAAATTCTATCATTCCCATCAAAAGCTGGGTACTGACTGAATAGCACCAAATTTTGTCTTCACTTTTGGCCTATAAAAGACATTCAGAGCTTGTCAAAATTATTTTCATCAATGTTTTTATCAGTGATTTGAGTACTTTTGAGAGACATAGTCCTAGGGCCATTGAGCTATTCCCACATGTCAAACCCATTTTAACATGTCTAATCCCTGAGATTTGTATTTCTTCTTTCTCCTAATACTAAGGAATTTCTGGCAACTCAATTTTCTTTTGTCTAAGTCACCATTAAGTCTAACATTAGTAAGCCTTCAGACCAAACAAACATTCTCAGATATGCAAGTTATACACTGAATCCCAAATCTCTGGCAATTGTATCCATATCAATGAACTCAGCTGTTTCAAGGCCTTGATTTATTATCTCCAAAACTGATTTCCCACATATAATCTCCAGTTTTCTGCTGCTAAAAATGTATTAGGAAAATGATTTCACTCCTTTTATTTATACACTTTTCCTTTAAGGAGTGGTACTGCAGTTGTTCCCTTGGTCATGCAGGGATCTGACTATCGGTGTGAAAACAGTAAGTAGTAAGGTTGCTTCAAGACAACTGTCATCCCTTTGCATGGAACATGCCAGAGACAAGCTGTATAGAGGATTCAAGCAATGCAAGATCCACATTGTCCGGCGAAGGAAAGGTAGCGTCAGCTGTCTGGGAAGACTTGGGAAGGCTTGTGAAGGGGACTGGAGCATGTAGACTTATCCAATTCTAAATGATGCCATTTCAATGAATGGAGTGCAGCTAAGGCAATGTTTTCAAGTGTGTGAGAAATAGAGGGAAAATGTAAATTAAGCCCACATTAAAATTTAATAACCAGCAGACTTTCCATCTGATTTCCATCTAAATTAGCCCTGAGGCTACCAAAACCTGAAAGATCCTCTAAGGACAATGTAGAAATTTCTTAACTCTCAGACAGTCCTGGAGCTGAAAATGTTAAATGCCAAGCCTATCACTTTCTTTTTTCCCTACAAGCACAATTTATAAATAAATAAATAATAAAATTAAAACCTATTCCAACATTCTTTTCTTCCTCACATGCCCCATATTGGTCTGCCCTAGCAGTCATTTGTCTCTTCCACATCCTGGCCATCATTAGGCATACTATTTCTGATGGTAGAAGTGAGTATTTGAGTAATTCTCACTAGCCTTTAAACACAACATGAAGTCTTGGGTCTTTTTATGTTCTATTGGTTACCACCACTTCTGGTACTAATTTATCACTCAGGACTGACACCAACAGAATCC